>NC_133619.1:119214756-119518006 GCF_048593235.1 Sminthopsis crassicaudata | reverse complement strand
AAACTCCTTTTAACATATATTGTAAAGCAAAGCAAATTTCCTGTGTGTGTGTGTGTGTGTGTGTGTGTTGTGTACAGATTAAGATCTGTGTGTATTGCTGTCTTTCTCTATGCACACATACATACCTATATGTGTGTGTAAATATATTTTTCTCATTTCTTACAAAAATTATATTCCATATTGTTTTATAAGGAATGATGTACAGGTTAATTTCAGAAAATCCTGGGAAAATTCATATGAACTGATGCTGAATGGCATGAACAGAATCAGGAGAATATTATACACAGTAACAGCAAGATTATGTGATGATCAACTATGATAGACTTAGTTTCTCAACTATATAGTGACCCAAAAAATTCCAATAGACTTGGAATGGAAAATGCATCCAAATCCATAAAGAGTACTATAGAGACTGAATGTGGATTGAAGCATACTATTTTTACTTTACTTTTCTGTTTGCTTTTTCTTTCTTGTGGTTTTTCCCTTTTATTCTGATATTTCTTTCACAACATGATTAACATGGAAGCATGTTTAAAATGATTGTATATAACCTAGCACATTGTGTACTGTCTTGGGAGGGGAGAAGTAAAATAGGGAGGGAGAAACAATTTGGGACTCAAAATTCTACAAAAATGAATATTGAAAACTATCTCTAGAGGTAACTGGAAAAAAAACTTGGTGAAACATTTAGAAGAAAATAAATATCTTTGTATTTTAAAAAGCACAGTGAAAAATATTACATGATAGCAAAAATTAAAATATCAATATTTTGAAACCTAAAGAAATAATAATAATAATAATAGTATTCCATCACATTCATATACTATAACATAGAGACAAGTGACAAAGACAAAGATAGAGAGACAGAGAAAGAGATAGAAATGGATAATGGAATTGGGGTGGCAAATGAAACATTAAAATTATATACACATTTTACATAAATATAAAACATATAACATGTATACACATATGAATGTATATATAAACTTTAAATATATTTATATATAGCTAAGAAATACACATCAGCTATTTACAGATAAGGATACATTGTATACATATAAACATATCTTTCATATACATATTAAACACATACACACATACATCTTTCTATCTCATTCATCATCCTAACATTATCATCTCTCTGTCAGGAATGGATGATATGTTTCATCACTTGTCCTCTAAAATTACAGAAGGTCATTATATTGATCATAGTTTTTATGAGATTTCAAAGTTGTTTGTCTTTACAATAGTCTTGCTGTATAAAATATTCTATTGGTTCTGCCCATTTCATTCTTCCAACAGTTTTCCAAACTGGGGAAGACAGAGTAAAGGGACTACTGCAATAGTCCAAAAGCATGAGGGACTTCTAATCAAAAGGGATGTCCAAAGGGATTAATACTACCCAGCTGCCACATACCTACTCCAGCAAAATACTAAAGTTCACAGACGACCAAATAACAACCTTGAAATCCAATAAGAAACATAATGCAACTTCTTTCACTCCAGAATGAACAGAAAGTCAGCCAGAAGTTCAAGTATAGTTTGAAAAAAAAAAAGACCAACAAAACCAAACAAAAACCAAAAAGCCAAAGCACAGGAGAACAGATATAGGCTTGGTACTTATAAACTCCTCAAGACTCTGTATGCAGAGCTTGCAAAGAACTCCCCCGAGGAAATCCCAGGCAGATAAGAAAATCCTAGGGAACCTTAAACTTTGTTCTGAGACACAAGAAACAACTCTAACTATCTAGCACTCTTAACCTCCACTGGAATACCAAGAAAGGCAAATCATTCTAGAAATCAATTTGGAATTATAAAATGAAAGTGACGAAAGGGTCCACCTTTTGTCCCACTGAGGTCCATAACAATAAGAAAGACTTCCCATAAAACAAAATATTGATAGCAATACTTTTTAATGACAATGGATCAGGGAAAATAATGACATCCCATATACTGGGGAGTGACATCAAATTATGGCTTATAAAAATGTTACCGCATCTCTGCCTTCTCTGTCTCTCTTGGTCACAGTTTCAATTACTCCAGAAATTAGTATTATTTTTTAAAATTATATTTTAATAATAAAGACCAAGAAATGAAGAAATATTTAAATTGATGTAAAGTTCAAAAAGCAGAATTAGTTAAAAATACATATATGTGTATGTGTGTGTGATAACTACCTGATAACTACCACAAGGTAATTGAATTCAGTAATAGCTATAAAACAATAAAAAAACTAGATTATTTTAAATTATAAGGAACAAACAGCCCAAAAGAAGAAATATGAGAAGACAATTCCCCCTGAATTGTTTGTAAAAGTATTGATCCATGGGTATGGAACACCATATTATTTTTGTATGTAAATTTATTTAGTTTTTTTTTCCTTTTTATTAAATTCTTTGTTCATTAACTTTTTATTAATTCTTTGTCTCTCTAAGTAGGAGAGATGGAAAAGTAAGGTTAAGTAATATAAAAACAGAAGCTACCATCTATTTTTTAATTAAAGCATTTCACAATGGAATATCTTTGTAAGTGAAAAGGAAATAAAATTAATTATTCCCATCTAAAATAAATGAAAGATAATAAGGTAGGATTTGAAGGGTTTGAAGTACTTTCAATAAGAGAAAGTTTTCATAGTATGATTTCATGTTGAACCATTAACAGCACCTTACTTAAAAACTAAAACGCAAAGATATTCTCTACAGAAATAAGAAGTCCTTAAGGTCATTCAGCCCAACCTCCTCACTTTCATCCATGCTATCTTGAACACTTCCAGGAACAAGAGTTCACCATTATGAAAGGCAAATGATTCCAATGCTGACAGTTCTTTTTAGGAAGTACTTTCTTCTATTGAGTCCAAATCATTCCATTGGCTTCAGATATAATGTCTACTTCTTCTTCTATATAATATATTTCAAGCATTTGAAGTCTAAGTCTTCCCTTCTGCATGTTATATCTTTATTTTTGGGTTTTTTTTTCTTGTGATTTTTTTAAACCATTCCTTACATGATATGGTTTCTAAATCTCTTAATATTCTGATTATTCTTATTCTGGATTTGCTCACTTATCAATTTCTCTTTTAAAATTTGAGATACAAAGTAGAACATAGCATTGTAAACACCTTTTAACCAGAGGAGAGAGAAATCTCATCTTGGAATAGAAATTATAATTCTATTAATCTAGTCTAAATTTTTTAGTCTTTTAACATCCACATTTTTCATACTAGGCTATTCACTCATATTAGGTTAATGGATCAAGTGGTACCAAGTTGGACCCTCCTTCAATCTGTAATCATACAACTAATTTTTAAAATGAAACCCAAGTTTTTATGTTCTTCTGTGTGGTTTTTAAAAATCTTTTTTGGTTCAAGACATAAAAATTATGGACTGAATCATGATTGTCATTCTATCTATCCCTAGCAAATTTTTTACAATCTTCTTATTAGGAAAAAACATGGCAAATATATTTTAACTTTTGAAAGATACACTAGACATAAGATGATGAAAACAGAGAAGAGAGCCCTTCATATCTCTTTTTAACATTCTTCGATTCCCTCCAACTTTCTCTTAAACTCAATGCTTAAATTTTTAAAATCCCTAAGTATAATTTATTTAACCCAGCCACAACTCTGTGAATGCCTATATTCCTTTAAGACTCAGATAAAAAAAAATTTCATAAGTCTTTTTTCCAATCTTTTATTCCTCCCATTCTTCACTTATTTGTGCCATACAGTCTAAAGTTACCTTTTATCTATGTGTATATAATGTATAAAATTGCTATCTCTTAAAAGCTAAAGTTGTTTTTTTTTCTATTCCTTTATAACCCTAGCATAAGAACTTAATATGTGTTTTTTTGATTAAATATACTATCATCTAATTCCTAATTCTACATTTTTTTCTAGGATAACTTGAAAGACTATGAAATGCCTTTGTTACAAGCAAGATATACTATGTCTATGGTAATTTCTTAGTTACCAATATAATAACCCTATCAAACAAAGAAACAATTGATCTGGCACAACAAAACTAACTTCTAGGAATTACCTCTTTCTTTTCTGAAGTTTTACTTATATTTCTAGTATCAAGTATTTACTTTTTTTTTCCTTTTTGTAGTACTTGTAAGTCACCTGCTTAATAATTTTCTTTATTAAAATAGAGTTAATTGTCTACTACAGTTTTATGTCACCTCTTCTATTCTCTTATTTCTCAAAGGTCACTGACAATAGTTCCATAATCAAGTTCTCAAATCCTTTTAATACTCTAAGCTGTAGTTTGGGCTTGAAGAGCATCACATTTAAGGTGACTATGGTGCTTGTAGGAGCTGGAAAATACCTTGGAGATCATCTCTAATTCAGTTCCTTTTTTTTTTTTTCAGTTCTCTTCCCTCATTCATTGAGGAGGCAAGAAAAATAAAGCCTACTAAAACTATGTAAAATCATACAAAATAAATCCTTGCATACACCTAAAAAGGGAAGAGGAAAGAGAAAGAGGAAGAGAAAGAGGGGGATAACATATGCACTCTGAGTTCATGAATCCTGTAGCTGAAGGTATATGGTATGTTTCATATCACAAGTCCTTCAGAATTATGGTTGGTGACAGGGTTGACCAGAGTATCTGAATCTTTCAGAGTTGACTAAACTCACAATATTGTTGTTATTATCTAAATTGTTCTCCTGGTTCTGCTCACTTCACTCTGAATCAGTTCATACAAATCTTTCTTGGGTATTTTTTTAAATCATTCCCTTCATTATTTCTTACAGCACAATAATATTTTCATCATATTCATATACCATAATCTGTTCAATCACTCTCTAATTAATGAGTATCCCCCTAATTTCTCTCTCTTTGCTAAAGCAAAAAAGAGCTGTTATAAGTATTTCCTTACAGATAGATCCTTTTCCTCTTTTTTTAAAAATTTCTTTGGGATATAAATTTAGCAGTAATATCATCCAAAAGGTATATGCACAATTTAATAGTTTTGAAGCCATAATTTCAACTTTGTGTGTGTGTGTGTGTGTGTGTGTGTGTGTATGAGGCTAACGTAATTGGGATTAAGTGACTTGCCCAGGGCCACACAGCTAGGAAGTGTTAAGTGTCTGAGGCCACATTTGAACCCAGGTCTTCCTGACTTCAGGGATGATGCTCTATATACTCTGCCACCTAGCTGCCCCCCAACTTCTTTTAACAGATGAGGAACCTGAAAAGCAGAGTGATTAATTAACTCAGTTAGTAAGACAAAACATGAACCCAAATCCCAACTATAAATCAAGTCATCTTTCCATTTCGTTACCATAGAATTCTTTCTTAGGGATGTTTATTCTTTCCAGTTTCCATAGAATAGAAATGTGCTCTAAAATCTCTCCAATAATTTTCATGTTTTTGAATTTAAACTATAAGGTATAATGCAACTTAGCAGGGCACTTAAGCCAGTTTTAAGAACTCTAACTGAAGTTAATTATAGTGTTGCTTTAGGAATAATACAGTTAGAGTAATGTTAGCACTTCAAAAAAAAAAAATCCCCTTGAGGCTGAAACTTGGCATATAAATGCTCATCCCAGATTTTAAAAGGTAGATGAGGGAGTAGGGAGTTTTCAAACTTTTAAGAGAAACTCTAAGCTTGTACCAATGCCTTGAGTAAGAGATGAGGGCTGAGAATAAAATGCGAGTTCTATTTTCTGAATAGTAGTGCTCAATCATTACCAGCACTATGAAAGTAATTTTAAGCTAATAAATCAAGTTGTCTTTGAGTACATTTTGTGACACTTATTCTTTTTGGGAGACTTGGGCAGGGCAGAATGGAAAGGGAGAGTAAAAACTGAAACTATCATTTTGAGTGGTTAAGATTCATTGCTTTCACTGTTGTAACCTGGTTGTGTTCTCAATAAAGGATGATCTTTTTGAGAGTCATGATGTCTCAGTGGATAGACAATGTATTCTGAAAGACATGTTTAAATTGCACTCTGCTTCTTAGCTGTGTAACTATCATTCAACCTCTTTCAACCTCAGTTTTCTCATCTATAAAATGAGATAATGATAGGATCTATTTTGTACAACTGTTATATTTCCATAAAGAGTTTTACAAATCTTATAATTCTATATTACTATTATCCCCACTTACTCTTTCTGAACCTTAGTTTCCTGAAAGATTTGAGTTACATGGCCTTGGAGGTTCCTCTCATCTCCAAATAAGTGATCTTATAACTACATAGAACAACATAATTTATACTTCAATATTTCATTAGTGAAATCATTGACACTAATCATAATCCCTCTACATTTTTAAAAGAATCTCTCTAAATTGCAATAATCACCATTCTCCTAATCAATCTAAAGATCTTCTTATAAAACTTATCTAGTCCTTGAATAACAGACATACATCCACTGCTAGGCAAGAGAAAGACCAGAAAATCTTTCCAACTTCTTAGGGCTTTTCAGAGCTTAAGTTTGGCTGACAGAATCTTCAGGAAACAAGAAATCACTCCACTTATGAGGGAACTGTATGCAGGAAATAGAGAGATTGCATAAATTGCCTCTTTAACAGATTAAAAAAATGGAAAAAAAATACAAGAGATCATATCAAGAAAGGAACAAAGTTTTAGTTGGCCTTGGAACTACATTCTTCAGAAAAATACCAACAAGTGGAAAAATCTTAGTTTCAGTCCTATCCAACTCTTTGTGACAATTTTTGAGGATTTTCTTGGCAAAATTACTGGAGTGATTTGCCATTTTCTTTTCCAGTTCATTTTACAGATGAGGGAACTGAGATAAACAGGGTTAAGTGATTAAAGTCCAGTGTTAAGTGATTAAGTATCTGAGTCTGGATTTGAATCCAAGCCCTTCTGATTCCATGGCTGACATCCTATCTACTCTACCACCTCATTGTTCCATGAAAATTCTAGATGCTTTCAAATATCCATTTGGTGTAGTGTGTCAGTTGGATCATGATTTCTCTAATTTAAGAACAGAGTGTAGTAGTTGGCATTTACTCTTCTACAGCAGGGATCTTTAACGTTTTAATTAAGGACCCCTTTAGCAAGCTGGAAAAACCTATAGATTCCTCTCAAATTAATCATTTTAAATATATAAGGGAAATAAGAGTGAAGAATAAGAGAATAAGCATTTATTGTCTACCATGTTCTAGACACTGTGCTAGGCACTTGATCCTCACAACAACTTTGAAAGATAGAATCTATTATTATTCCCATTTTAGAGTTCAGGAATCTTACTCAAGGTTATACAGCAAGTATCTGAGACCAGATTTGAATTCTGGTCTTTTGACTCCAGACAAATTACTTTATCCATTTCATTATTTAGCTGTACCATAAAATAAGATTATAAAAGAAACCAATTGTATGCGAAAAAGTAGAGAGGTCATATAAAAATTACTTCTTTTATAGATGAAAAAATACAATTCAAAGCATTGTTATATTAAAATAAAAGATGTAATTTTTCCTATCCAAATTTATGGACTCATAGGTTAAAAACTCTCATTTTAGAATAAGGTTATTAGGTCAAAGATATACAGAAAGAAATACAAAGATATACACAAAGAAGGTTCTTTAGAGGGTTCATCTAGGGAAAATTCTTTCTTTTTACAAATGAAGAAACAGAGCTCCAGAAACATCCAGAGACTTGCCTAAGATTACATATTTTATATAAATGGAGCTAAATTTTGAACTCAGGGGTCCTGTGACAAGAAGCTTTACCATTCATTCCACCACACCAAGCTGTTCCAAAGGAGATACAATTTTAGTCCAGGTGATCATACACAGAACTTCTCATCAAAAATGAGTGGTTAGAATCCAAGTTATAAAATATACAAAGTTTAAAAACAAATGCTATTTCAAGATATACTTAAAGGAAACCAGACTTTAATTTAATAGTTGAGTGCTATAATTCCTTTTTCAAATTAATGAATATTTTAGTAATGGAAAAACTTCTTAAATTGTACATCTTTATTTAAAAACAACAACAACACTACTCCTTTAGTCTCACCTGACTTCTGTGAAAATAATAAGGGTAGCAGATTAGTAAAGTGAGAATCAGTTAAATTCTACTCTTTTGAGGGATGTACTCATGTAATTTAAATGGCTCAACTATCAATTCATTCCTTTGTGTTTCAATACACATTCTTCCAATGTAAGCATGAGACGCTAAAGTACCAGCATTATATATGACTACTGGCATACTTCTACCCCCTAGAGATTCCATTTAAGATTGGCAGAAGTAAACAAAGTTTAGGTCTCTAATTTGAATCAAAGTTATTTCTGGAATCCAAAGACGTTCTGTTACTTTTGTTCTGTTGAAAAAGGGTAAGTACTTGTGAAACTTATCCAACAAGAAGGATGGATGAAGAAAGGGGAAAAAACCTTAAGTTCGGCTTGCTAATTTCATAAACAACTTATTCACATTTAAAGGTATAATTACTAGCATTAAATTTCTCTCCAGTTTATTTTTGCTATTTTCTTTCTTAGCCTTCTAATTTTATAAAATATATTCAAATATAATGATAAAGTGACCACTATATTAACATAATAACAGATAAACAAGAAAAATGAGCAAAGAAGCTGAAAACCAAAATAAACTACTATTTAACAACAAAAACTAGGTCAAAATATTGTACAATGGAAAGAGCAATGACCTTGAATTCACAAGATCTTAGTTTTAATCACAGCTCTGCCACTGTATAAACTTAGGTCAAGTCATATAACCTCACTAGGCTTCAGTTTTTCCTCTATAAAATGAAGATGGAAACTTCACTAAGATTCCTTCAAGCTTTAGATCTATGGTTCTACGAATTAAAAACAAGTAAAAAAAAAGAGATAGAAATGAAGGGTACTTGATTCTACCTATATCGTATTCAGGTTGTATTTTAGGGATTCTTTTTATATTTTTTTAAATTATCACAGTAACTAAGTATTTTGACATCCATAAGTAAGGATTTTGACACCCAGAAAAATTTTAAATTTAAGTGGAGGAATGACAAGGCAGACAGCTGCTCTGGTTGGATGCAGTCATACTAGGTTAGAGAGAGTGGAATACCTGCTTATATTGCATCCACAACCCAAGAAGAAGTGGACAGTCAAAGAAGAAAGTAATCTAAGAAATATCAAGTCAGGAAAAAAACCTGTGGCACAAGAACTATGGATATGGCAACCCAAAGAATTGAGAGAAAAGAAAGACATATTCTTTCTAAATATAAACTCCTGAAACAGCTAGGCACAAGAGCTATAGATATGGCAATCCAAAGAACTAACTAAAAAGAGTACAAGGATTGTCAATGTCAAAATGTCAGTGCCAATAATCAAGCCTTAAGTTAAGACTTTAAAAAAATATTTTCCAAGCCTTTTTGCCATCCTATGCTATCCTACCACAATGAGAGATTCTCAAATTAAGGATGTTCTGTATTCATATATTCAGTTTAAAGTATATATACTAGTCTAAGTAAATAATGTTATTATCTAGAAATGGAAGGAAACAAAGTCATATAGTCTGATTCTATTTGAAATAAAATATGAATATTATATACTAAAAAATCTTCCTCTGCTCCTTCTCAGACCATTACTACAAATTAAGATAAGAAACTGAGAAAATCAAGCAACTGGTTAGGCTTAAATAAAAAATATTTTTAAATCTGTTGAAGAGAAAAGGCTTGATAACTATATTCCTTTTCTGCTGATTTCTTTCAAGATCATCAAATTAGTTTTGAAAATCCACAGCAGCACAATTGATTTAACAAACTTCTGAACAAAAATCAGACCTAAAAGATGTTTATAAATTCAAGAAGGTTGAAGACAGGAACAATAAAGCACAAGTGGCTCAAAACCATGCCACTGAGAAATTCGTTTAAGGAAGTTGCATAGAGGCAAGATTGGAGCTTGGTATCTTTAAAAAAAAAAAATATATATATATATATATATATATACACATATATATATGTGTGTGTGTGTATACATATACATATATATATATATTTCTAAGGATTGCATATATGTGTGTGTGTATGTATGTATATGTGTATGTATATATATATATATATATATATATATATATGTCTAAGGATTGCCCCAAAAGTAGAATGTATTGCTTCCTGAAGCAATGAGTTCCCCACATCTGGAGGTCTTCCATGACAGCAGAGATGAGCAATGCTCAGGGATTCTGTTTCAAATATAATTAGATTAAATCAACTCAAATTCTACACATCTATGAGACATGGATGGATAATATGAAAGGGGATAGGTGCAACTAAGTTCCAAATAAACTATTTTAAGGATCTATTCAGTAATAAGTAAATCTATAAAATGATGAATAATGAGAGGCAGTATAATGTAGCAGAAATTCTGAGTTTGAGATACAATTAAGCTATGGTGACCTTGGGCAAACTGTATAACTTTTCAGTGTTTTAGGCAATTCTCTAAAATTGTACTTGTTAGCAAATAACCAGGGTGCACTGGACAGCCAGGTAGTACGGTGGATAAAGCTCTAGATCTAGAGTCAGGAAGAAGAATTCAAATCCTGACCCAGACATTTGCTAGCTTTTGTGTAATCCTGCACAAGTCACTTAAACATGTTTGCCTCAGTTTCCTCATCTATAAAATGAGCTGGAAAAGGAAATGGCAAGCTTTTCCAGCATCTTTACCAAGGAAACACTAAATAGGGTCATAAAGAGTTGGACATGATTGAACACAAACAAAATCCAGGGAGTATAGAGGAAGGGAACTGCTCTATATTGACAAAAGTATAGGTTAACCTTCGGAATCTAATACTTAATGTGCAACAAGAAAATGGTATTTACACACATATATTGTATCTGGGTTATATTGTAACATATGTAAAATGTATGGGATTGCCTGTCATCGGGGGGAGGGAGTGCAGGGAGGGGGGATAATTTGGAAAAATGAATACAAGGGATAATATTATAAAAAAAATTACTCATGCATATATACTGTGGGGGAAAAAAATTCTAAATAAAAAAAAAAAGTATAGGTTAACACCAAAGATAGCCCATACCTTAAAGCTGTCAGTATTGGCACTAGAATCAGGCTTACTCCAATATTCAGGCAAACTATAAGTATACATTTTTGCCACTACTAACAGCCAAAAGAGATGAAGTTTTCTCTGGAACAAACATCCAATATTTGATCTAAGGACCCTCCTTTCAAAGGGATACAGCACATATTTGTTTACTTATCATGGAAGTATAGCTAAGAACAGAGGAATCAAACTCAAGGCCCTCAGAACTCCTGAATATAGCCAGAACCATGAAAATGTAATTGGGAAATGTTTAACAAAATAGATAAAAATACAACACGATATAGAAAATGTTGATTTGTGATTTTCTAAGTCAGTAAGCCACAAGGATTCATTTCTATTTAGTTTGATACCACCAGCTAAGAGAGAGTCAATTTCTCACTGAAAAGCTTCTTTTTGGTCTAAATGCTGCAATATTTCTGCAGAGATATATACTCCCAACAAAGCAAACAGGTATTTACACCTGTATTTCTTACACTATCCCAGAGCTGAACAAAGAACATAGAGGAAGCATGTTATCTCTTAGAAATTTGGGGGCAGGACTGACAACACAGTCAAGTTTCCAACCTTTTCTAGGGTGATATTCCAATCGCTATACCACTCCTCCCAAAAGATGGCATAAATATACAATGGTACCCTGGGATAATATCTTTTAAATGTGAATGGTAGATTTTTTAGGTATTTTAATTTTCTGTTGCCAAGAAAAGTACAAGAACCAAATGTCAACACAGGGCCTGGCACATATTAAGTACTCTGATATCTATTCATGAATTTTTATCAGTATATGGGTGGAGAGTAGGTAGCAAAGCAGGGTAGAAGACAGTGTAGCAATAGGAGAGTTAACCACAGAAATAACCTTAAAAAACAATAATTTAGTAGAGGCAGATGGCATAATGGCATTTTGTTAATTCTTTAAGTAGTAATAATATTCAGATAAAGAAAACCGATACTTTTAAACAGCTTAAGTTAGTTGGCATCTTTTCACATTTTCTGAATTCTACAACATACCTGAATGGGGAGATACTTTCCCAGCCTCACCTCCCACATTCCACATCTATGATAGTAATCCTAAATAGAGATTAACTCCTTATACAGTAAATGTATGAACAAATACTATACCATCCTATGTAATACAAAAACAAAATATACATATCTTGTGATATCTTGTGATAATCTAATCCAATGGATAAAGTTAAAATTATTACTTAATCAAGTACTCTGTATGTACTTTGTATTTACTTTTATATGTTTTATACTTTCCCTCCCACAAGAGAATGTAAGCTCCCTGAAGGAAGAAACTTGTTTAATTTTTTTTTTTTTTATTCCTAGTAGAGACTCTGACACATTGAAGACACTCAATAATGTTTGCTTAATTAAAATTAAGTAGTAAATAGTTCAGAAATATGGAAGAGTACTACCTCATGGTCACAAATGGGTTCAAATCCCAACTCTATGTGGCTTTGTACAATATCCTCTTCAGATGTCATCTGTAAAATGAGTGTGTTGGACAAGATGGTCTTTTAGGTTCTTTCCAATTCTAGAACTTATGAATCATTTGTTGATGTTAATATTTGAACAGGTAAGTTCCAAAATGAGTTGGACATCATTGTGTTTTAGGTTCTTTCAAATTCAAGATCTATGATCTTATGAGTCATTTGTTGATGTTAAGATTAGAACAGGTAGGTTCCAAAATAGAATTACAAATATGGAATGAGCAAAAGCAAAGTTTGAAGCATTATTTTAAAAGAACACTAAGAGATTTCAATCTTAAAAGAACAATTATGATTAAATCAAATAAATCCAGAAATCTAGGGTCATTTTCTTAGTCTTTAGGCTAATTAAAAATAAAATTTTAGGTTATTTTGTGGTTTGTTTTTTTGTTTTTGTTTTTGTTTTTGTTTTTTACAAATTCTTTTAGAGTTTATCCTTTTATAGCATGTAGAGTTCTCAAACCCAACATGTCCAAAATACAACTTTTTCTTTGATAAAGAAATAATGTTAGTAGTCTATAACCCCAAAAAGGAAAAAAGATTCATACATACAAAAATATTTATATCAAGTCTTTTTGAAGCAGCAAAGAATTGGAAACTGAGGACATGCCCATCAATTGGAAAATGGCTGAACAAGTTATGATTTATGCCTGTTATAGAACACTTGTGTTATAAGAAATGATGAAGGGGATATTTTTTTAAACTGGGAAAACATACAAACCTTAAGCAAAGTGAAGTAAGCAGAACCAGAAGAACAAAGAACAATATTGTAAAAATAATCAACTGTGAAAAACATTAACTCTGATCAGCACAATGACCCTCCAAAGTTCCAAAGAACTCAAGATGAAAAATGCTATCCACTTCTAGATAGAAGAAAATTGATAGACTCGGAGTATATAGGCTGAAGCACTTTTTTTTTTCTCTTTGTTTCTCTTCCTTTTTTTAGGAGGGGGAAGAAAACTACTAATCTGGAAATGTGTTTTGTATGACTTCATATTTGTAATGGTGTTTGTATTTCTTGCCTTCTCAATAGGGAAAGTAGAGGAAAGAAAGAATCTAGAAATGAAAATAAAATAAAAATTAATGGAAAAAACAAACAATAGAACTTTCTTTTGGGGATACAACCATTCTTCCAGTCACCCAAGGTCATAATTTCAATCATATATGATTCTAAAATTCCCCTCATTCAGTCAGTTGCTAGGTCTTGTCAAGTCAATCTCTACAATATCTTCTTTCCACTCCCTAATGCAGGACCTCATCACCCTCCTACATTATTATAAAAGTCTACCAAGGCTTTCTGTGCCAAATCTCTTGCCTCTCCAATCCACCCTCCACAAAAGGATTTTCCTAAAACAGATATGATCATATCATTCTTATACTCAAGAACAACTGATGCCCCAGGATCAAAAACAAAATCTTTTAGACTTTTAAAATCATTCATAATCCGACTCAAGTCTACTTTTCCAGACTTTTTAAGTCACACATTTTATAATCCAGCTAAAATGCCTACTTCTTATTCTTCACAGAAGACATTTCTTGGTCCCAGCCTTTAAACAGGTTATCCTTCATGCCTGGAAGGCACTACTTCCTTACCTCCACCAGCTTTCTCCACCTCCTCTAGCTTTCTTCAAAACTCAACACGGATGCCACAGCCTCCATTGGATGTTCCCTAATCTCCCCAGCTGTTAGTATCTACTCCTGTTCTGAAAATTATCTTTTATTTGCTTTTGTCAGAGAGAACAGTGGCTTAGTGGATCAAGAAATGATCTCTGGGCCATATTAAAGACCCTCTCCTAAAACACATATTGGCTCTGGGACAATGCCCCCCCCCCAAGTTATATAAGTCAGAAATCACATTGCCTTGCTCAATAAAAGCTGAACTCACAGACTTTCTCTTCTAATTTCTACCCTCATACTAAGGGATTACAACATTCATGCTGAGGCTCCCTCAAATATGCAAATTTTCTAGTTCTTCAACATATTTATTTTTTTATTTCTTCAATATACTCAATGCAATATTTGCATTTCACTTAAGCTACTCACAGAAATGATCATACCCCTGATCTCTTCATCAACCACAAGTATTCCACTTCTAGCTTCACAAACTACTACATTCCTTTATTTGCTCATAATATTATTCCATCTTTCTCTATGAATTATGGCCTTAACTATGCTCTTTTTCATCACTGTAACTTCCATTACCATCACTCCTCATTTCTTTCCCAGATCATCTCCCCTGCTATGATCACATTATCCAGCCTGGTTATATTATCCAGGCTTCTCTGGCTTAAATCCTTGGTCAATTAATTCAGTTCTATATGATCTTCTCCTTCATATCTTTTGCTCCTTTGTCCTACCACTGATCACACCTTTGGCAAACTAAAAGCACTCTCCAGTAAATAATCTGCCCAAGATTATGGACAGATTTCTCAAAAAAATATAAATTTATAACCACAAATAAGAAATCTCTAATAAAACTCAAATCACTAATAAGATAAATGCAAGTCAAAACAACTCAAAGGTTTCCCCTTTCACCCAGAAAAAAAAATTGGCAAAGATGGCAGAAGATAGATTAGCCAATATGAAGGAACACTAATAAATTGTTGATGGCTTGGTGAATTGGTCCAATGATTCTGGAAACCATTCTGAACAATGCAAGTAAAATGACTAAAATGTCTATACCATGTGACCCAGAGTTTCCATTAGTAGACATAAATGGAAAAAGGTCAATAACAAAAACCACATATTTTCCAAAATTGATAGTAGCACTTTCTGTGATAGCAAAGAAGTAGAAACAAAGTAGATGCCCTTGATTGCATAAGTATCGGCTAAATTGCATGGCAAATGGGGTAAAACAGGTTAAAAGAAAGGAAAAAAACACAATCTCTTTGAAATGGAAAAGGAAGCTTGACATATATAACTTATATATCAACTTGCTTAGACCAGGGAGGAAGAGGAGAGAGTTTGGAACTCAATTTTTTTAAATTATTATTAGTTTTATATGTATTTGAAGAAATGATAAAATGCTAAGTTTTAAAAAGAAGAAAAGGAAAACTTCAATCCACTATATAAATTTGCCAACTTCTTTTTTCCCACAGATAGCTTATGGCAAAGAATAAATTATTTCTTCAATCAGTCTTCAGAAACCAAGAATTTGTAAAATTGTTACTCTTATTACCTCCTATCAACTAGCCCACCCTGATATCCCTCCGAGGTCTCCAAAATTACTAGTCCTAGCAAAAGGTTAAAGAGAATTGCTGGACTTCTCTTTTGCACACTAAACTCAGAGCCACTGTTTTATTTAATTTTCTAAAGAAAGCATATAAATTGTAGAGGCACTACTAAGTAAATTACAGGAAGGAAGAACTATTCCTACTCCATTACATTCACCTTATTATTCTTATTAAGTTTCTATTCAGACATAAAAGCACTATAATGGATAGTCAAATCAAAATTCATTTCTACCCAAAATAATTTCAAGGTAGATGAACAAGTTTCCATTCTTTCAAACTGAGGAAATTTGCTATATTAAAACAAATCTATTTTATAGCTTTCCGTAGAAACTAATAATCCCAGAAGCATGACTGTAGTTTCACACACACACACACCCTTTTCAGGCTAATAGATTTTTTTTAAAAAATAAGTAAATTTTTATTGTTTTCATTTGAGTTAAACTCAATGGGTGAAATAGCAACAGCCTGCAAATTTTGATCTAGATCTTTCACTCTCTCCAAATGTAGGTATCCACAATTCAGTGTGCCCAATTCTGCTCCCAGTAGCCTAGAAAAAGCATGGAAACCCTTTGGCTTTACTTTCTCATCATCCCTATTCTCTTCACCCATTGGGAGAAAACTATCATTTACTATCTGAAGGACATTAGGAAAGTTAGTGTACATTGCTAGGCCTTGAAATAAATGACCTAAATAATCTCTTCCAGCTCTAGAGCTATGATTTACATTCCCACCACTCTATAGATCTCTCAGATATCACTGACCTTGTAATCTCCAAATTCAGAGTATTTGGGGTTGAGAGGATTTATAATCCTTGACCTTTCTGCAGCATTGTCCTTCCTCGGTTTACTATCTATTCCTTGACTTACAAAACACTATATTCTTAGTTCTCCTGCCTCTCTGGTTCTACCTTTTATGTCCCTTTCCCTTAATGTTAGCCATCAACACAGTCCCTTAAGATAGGTGATCTGAAAAAATTCTGTTTTCAGCTCCCCCTCTTCAAGTTGGATATATTTTTCCTTTCACATTTCATTTATTTCCACAGCTTCATCCTTCTCCCCCATACAAATGGTTTTCATATCCATACTGCTATTCATAACTTCTCTATACTCAAGACCCATATCTCCAACTGCTTAAAGCACATCACCACCTAGATATTTCAGCAGAACCTCAAACTCAATATGCCCAAACCTAAGCATATTATCTCTCCATTAAAACTCACTCTTTCTTCTTCCTTCAATATTTCTACATTATTGAAACTACCACTCACCCAGGATACCACAATAAAAACCATGGTTTTACATTTAATTCTTTTTTTCTCTCCCCTTTAATATATCATCAGTTATCATAACCTGATATCTCTAGCATAGGAACGTTTATAAATGCACTTTCCTTTGTATTCCCATTAGCACTATCCCAGTAAAAGCTGTCATTACCACCCATTTGGTCTGGTCTATTGCCTTTCATGAAGCTATTCCAGATTTACCTTACTTTTTACATATGTCTACCCATATCCCATTTCATTCTGTCAATCCAAAAGCATTTATTAAGCATTTATTATGTGCCAGTTACTGTGCTAAGCATTAAAGATAAAATAAAAATAAAAAGATTTCCTGCCCTCAAGAAGCTCACATTCTAATGGGGGGAAATGGCTGTAAAGCACTGTAGTTAAAAACTCTTCAGTGTCTATAGAATAAGAAGGAAGAAGAGAGAGGAACAAGAGGAAGAAGAAAGAAAAAGCAGAAAGAGGATGAAGGAAAAGGGAAAAAGGAAGAGTTGGCATTTATATAGTACTTTAAAGTTTACAAACCACTTTTGCAAGTATTATCTTATTTTAAGTGACTTTCCCAGAATCAAACTGCCCATAAATATCTGAGACTGGATCTGAACTCAGGTCTTCACTGCAAGAAGTCTGTAATGAAAATTTCCTCCCTGAGCTCCAAAAAAAAAAAAAAAAACCTTCATTTTTACAAGGCAGCAGGGGCAGCTACACAGCATAGTGGATAGAGTGCAGTCCCTAGAATCAGGATGAATTGAATTCAAATCCAGGCTCAGATACTTACTTATTAGCTATGTGACCTAGGAAAAGCCATTTACTTCTGCCTGATTTAGTTTTCAGAACTGTAAGATAGGGAAGAAAATAGCACCTACTTCCCAATATTGTTATAAGGATCAAATGAGATAATAATCATAAAGTGCTTAGTATAGTATCTGATCCATAGTAAGCACTATAAAAATGTTAGCTATCATTATTATTATTATCATTATTATCATCATCATTGTTATATGTCATACATCACTTTAGATTATAGTAATTTGTCTCTTGTCATAGCCTCCTACTATAATGTCCCATGAAAGAAAAGACTGTCTCACCTAAATTTTCTCTGTTTTGATACACTTAAGTGGTAGGTCCTACCATGGAGTATATACCAAAGTATTTTGAATGAGACTTTCATATAACTCCTCTGAAAGTTCAAAAGATAATTTTTAAAATGTCCTTTGCTATAAAAAGCAAATTAAAGATTATAGCCAAGGGAAACTCCTAAGTAGTGGTATATGAGCCAAAAGGATGTCAGCTCTGAATCATTTCTGTGAGAATACTCACTAGTAATCATGATGGCAACTCTTTTCATCTTCTTCTCTTCTCATATAAATACAAGAAAGTTCTAATTTCCTCTAGAACTGTTCTCCCTAATCTCAAAGTTCTTTCTTCAAAGCCATTCCTTTAAATAACAATTCAAATTCCTTATCCACCTTGATAGATAATTTAAAAAAAATAGCTAAATAGTATAGTGAATAGAGTTCTAAGTCTGGAATCAGGAATATTTCAAATACAACCTCAAACACTAATTAGCTGTATGACCATCAACACCTCAACTCTTTGCCTCAGTTCCTCATCTGAAAAATGAGCTAAAGAAGGAAATGGTAAATCATTCCAATATTTTTACCAAGAAAACCCCTAACAAGGTCACAAAGAATCAGACACAACTGAAACATCTCAACAGCAAGGAAAAAGAAAAGCAGAGGTGAAAGGCAAGTAGAGATAACAATGAAACCCTCAAATCCTTGCCTTTATGATGCTTATGAAAGAAGAGGTATGGGCTTATGGTACCTGTATGAACCTGTTTTTTTACAACACCAGTTCAGCACCATTTCTTAACTAAATTTTTCTTTCTCAAATCAAATTTTCAGGAGACACAGTAGTAGGAGGAAGAACCAACACATTGATTTAGTTAGGATCCAAAAAAAAAAAAAAAGAGACACAAAGGCTGAAATGTTGGATCAATATTATAAGAGGAAACATAATAGACATAAATGTAAAGGCTCATACTTGGACTCCAAAAAAATCAATGTTACATATACAAAGATGGGGGGTTAAGAGAGCAAAGCAGCAGTTAATATGAAAAAAATGGATCTTATAATTGGCTACAAACTCAATATGACTGAAAAATGTGACAGAGAAGCCAAAATTGGTGCATTAAGAAGCATGATGCTCTAGTGAGACCGCATTTAGAATCCACCATGGGTGAATGAGGATAAACCATGGAAGCTTTCATAAAGCATTTGAATTGTGTTTTAAAAGCTGAGCTGAGCTCCTTTCATGACATCTTTAAATACATTCTTGTTTCTCATCCTGTCTTGTTTAAAATATTCTGTATTACATACTCTAAAGAACATTCTTTATTAGTAAATTAAAATATGTAGGAAAACATTTGCGCTAGATTGTTTCTAGATAGAAATCAAGATTTGGATAATCTTTTTGCTATATAGCTCCAAATATGAACACTATCTTATTTTTATAATCCAAATATTTCCCAATGATATGCTTCCGGCTAATCAGAGAATGATAAAATTATAACTTAAATCTCTAGTTGCCAAAAATAATAAACTACCCAAACATGCAACCTAAAATCTGTAGGATGTTTCCCCTAATGGTCTACATTTTGAAGAGATAAGCCAAGTTTGGAGTCAGTGATTAATTTTATCAAAATACATGCAATTCAAGCATGAAATTACTAACATCATGCCATAATTCAAAATACAGGAAATGAATTGAGTTATAAAAAGTGATTCACATATTTGAGTGATCCTAAATAAAATTTAGGTTGTCATCCTTCACAGTAAGGGAAATTCTCTAATCCAAACCTCAAATTATTTTAACCTAGCTAATCAAGTTAATATTATTCTGCATAGTAACCTTAAAAACATAGTAACTACAGACAATTAACTCACTTGGATTCTGTCAATATTTAAACCATCACAATGTTTGATTTTAATTGGAACCAAATAACATACCATTTGGGTGCAAATAAAGGAAACTAGTATCCAGATTAAAAGAAATGATACTGTATTTAATATGCAGCATTTATTTCTAGGTTCTTTTTAGCAAAGATTATTAAAAGTTAGCAGCATCATGAGAGCCAAAGCCAGAAGAGAAGCACGCATTAAAACTCCTCAAGGAGACATGTAGAATCCCAAGGCTGTCATCTCCATTACTGCTGTATTAAGCAAAGTTTTCCCCAGTAACAGGCACCCTGAGCCAAACTATATCCTGACCACAATATTAAAATGAGATTTCCAGACCACCTGTGAGCTTCAGTAGCATTGGCACTTTTACCCATAAATGAGCCTACTCTTAACATCTGTAAGTGCTTTGACAGTAGAGCATAAGATGCCTGAATTTTATAACATTGCTTGGATTTTTCAAAAGATGACATAAAAATTTATATTTGTATCCATTTTATTAATGTGAACATTAATATTTTAATAAGCTAATTTTTAACTTCTCTTTCATGTAAACTTTTTCTGCCTGGTTATTGTTGTTTGGTGTGGTAGTTTATTTTAGTTTGGGGAAGATTTTTTGTAAATATCCTGTCTTTGGATAACAGATCCTTCTAAACAAACAGGAAAGAAGGATGGATGGATGGATGGATGGATGGATGGATGGATGGATGGAAGGAAGGAAGGAAGGAAGGAAGGTCGGAAGGAAGGAAGGAAGGAAGGAAGGAAGGAAGGAAGGAAGGAAGGAAGGAAGGAAGGAAGGAAGGAAGGAAGGAAGGAAGGGAGGGAGGGAGGGAGGGAGGGAGGGAGGGAGGGAGGGAGGAAGGGAGGGAGGGAGGGAGGGAGGAAAGAAGTTATAACCAGTACCTATAATATACTCTGCCATTTTAGGATTATCTCTGTATGTCTTCTATAGTACTAATACCATAGGCAAGTCATTTAAATTTAGTAAACCTCAGTTTTTTCATCTGTAAAATCATAATAAAATTACATGTTCTACCAGTTATAATGGGGGTGTTAAAAGAAAAGCATTATTTTATAGGAATTAAGCAACATATACCATATAGCCAAAGGTGTCAGACTGCCAGCAACACTGCAAACCAACACTACAAATGTCCCTTCTGATAAAATGTGTTAAAAAAATAAAAGTATGAACAGATAAAGGTAGTAAAGTAGCATAATTTGGTCAGTTGGGAATCCAGAAGACATGGGTTCAAGTCCCATATCTCTGATACAGATGAACAAATCATACCATTTTCAAGGCCCAAAGCAACTCTCTGAGATAATAGGTTAAAGTGAGTTTCTATGCAGACAGTTTCTGCATTGGAAAGTTTCCCTGCCAGGGAGTTTCCCCTTCTGATGAAATCTCAGATCCCACGCAAACAGTAACAATAAAGAAAAAAAAAATTAAAGGTGGGATGAAACTAATAGAAAAGAGAAACCAAGAGAAAAGGAAGAATTTCCACAAAAGAAGGAGGAACAGACAAAAAAAAAAAATAAGTACTCAAAAAAAAAAAAAAAAAAGATAAAAATTCCTGAGACATATCCTTAAAGCCTTATTTTAATTAATAGTCTCAGGCTATTTTATCAATAGCCTTCCTCTAACAAACATGCATTTTAGATACAAAGAAAGCTAAATCTGAAGACAATTTACTTACCAAACCTGCTATTGGTGTAGATAAACGATTGATCTTTTTAATGATTCCAGGCTTAAGCTTATTGATCAAACTGAAAGAGAATGTAGAAATAATGTATTAAATTACAAGTTGTCAACATCTGTTCAAAAGTTTTTAATAAAATATCTTAAAATAAGCAGAAATTTCTAGATTTGCTCACAAGACACCCTCATTTAAGTAAAAAATACTGTTATTCAGACCCAATTTTCTCACAAAAGGGAAACAACAGAAGACAGGTATTGTTGCCCAAATTCAGAGAAACAATATTATGATTAACATTTAGTATTGAATTCTAAATTCCACATAAAGAGAATCCTTGAAAAAAAAACTGAAAAACTTCTACTCACAGTAAATTGTATAGCTGTCTTTTAGTTTCAAATTTATTAGGGAATGGTTAAAATTAGCTGCATTTGAAAGTCAGGAAATGACTTCAGGATCATTTCAACTTAGGTCAATCCAATTGGTACTTATCCAAAGCACAAGAAAAGAAAATTAAATGATGATGTAAAAATGATATAATTTATGTTTCTTTTGATAGACTCCTTGCATGCTAATAGTACTGTTTCTCGATGGGAACCTCATTAAGTGGAATACTACTCCCCAAAGTGCACTGAAAAATTAAAAGATATAGTTTTGAGAACATAGCTTACCCTTCCCCCTACTATTAGCTCATTCAAGTCTGTGCTTGAAAATTCTGATACTATAGTCTGAATGCAATTTTCAGCTTCAGATCCTAAACCTCTCCCCAGACGGGCCGGAAGGCCTAACATAATTACACCAGAGTCTATTATTATACTAAGGTTCTTGTTACTTTGACACATAATGCAAATGTATTTTAATAGTACAGAAAAAGCAAAACACTTTTTAGCACTGATAGAAGTCTATAAAATTTCTGGAAAATAGGAACTACTTTTCACTTTGGCTTAGCAAATATAAGATGTTGATTATAATGATAAGGAGAAAACAAGACAGGTTATTGGACTGAGATTATTAGTAAATGATATCTACTTTGTGGGGGGGGGGGATCTATTTTATAGGGCAGGAGAAAGAAATTTGACTCTTTCAATCAGAGAATGTGGGTTCAAATTTTGCCTCCAACACTTGTTTTCACCAAACCATCCTAACTTTAGTTTCCTTATCTATAAAATGATGGAGTTATATTAGATGGCCTCTAGGGTACTAGATCAATGATAACACTAACACTAGAATTTATTAAAAGAGCGTCCTAAAATAATGACCTTTCCATTGAAGACTCCATAAGGAGTATCTCCTTAGCTCCAAAGAGAAAGAAAATGTGAAAGAAAAGAGATCTAATGTTTTAAAAAATCACTGATATATTCAGCATAAGAAAACAGCATGATGGAAAAAAGAACTGGAACTTTGAGTAAAAACATGTTTAATTTTTTTTCAATCACACATGCCTTTCTCTAATGTCCAGAAATTTCAGGACGGCTATAGAGTAAGGACACCCTGGGTTCAAGTACTGATATAAGACAAATTACTTAACCTGTCCCAGGTAAGAAATATGTACCTGCATTGGAGAAAGGGAGAAGGAGAGGAAGAGGGAGAGAGGAGAGATTTGGAGAGAGAGTAGAGGAGGAGACAGAGAGAAAGAACAGTAGTTTTTATAAGTGGAAAACTGACTAAGACTTTCTTAAATGAAGATTTTCAAAGTATTTTCACACCCAAACATAGAGAAGACAGTAATTCAAATAATAACACACCTCCTCTCATTAACTTAAGCGCATTCTAAGTACACTCTATACAATGAGTTTGATCCCTTGACCAATACTGCTTAAAGATTAAGTCTCCATAAATCTAAGCTGGGAAGACCTTAGCTCCAAAATGCAAACTGTCATCCTCTAAAGTGACAAGGAAAGTTGATCATTTACCAAAAAAAAAAAAAAAAAAAAAAAAAAAAAAAAAAAAAGAAAAGAAAAAAAGAAAAAAGACAACAACAACAAAGTATGATACTACTCACCAGGTATGCATTTAATTCTAGAAAACAAATGTTTTATTCTACAATGCACACAAAAACAAAATTAGGGGGAAATTATTTTAATAGGACTAGTGTCAAGCATTACAGATAACAGAAAAAAATATCCCTGACTGATATCTTGTGAGTGGTTCTTTGAGGCTGACTTATGCCCTAGAAGAGCAATATTTCAGTGACACACCAATTAGGGTCAGAAGTCAAAAACCAGGGCAATACTGTGGAATTCAGGAAAGCCTGACTCCATTTTTAACCTTGCTAGAGGAAGAGAGAGTTATATAAATTCCAGTTCCACCCACTTGAGTCATGGTTGACGTTATACAAGTCATTCAATTTATCCATGTGCTTCAGTTATCTCATTTGTATTGCAGGCTTAGTAATGCTAGGAGAATTTTTCATACCGTCACTTCTCGAAATAGATATTAGTATAGCTAAATCTCAATGACCAGCCTAAGAGAAGGTGCATAGGAGACCTTGAAGCAAGGAAAAGAAAAATGGGAGTAATATAAACAAAAGTCTTAGATAACAAGAAGTTAAGGAGTTTGTTTTGTTTTGCTTTGGTTTTGTTTTGTTTTATCCTTCCTTGACACAACTTGACCAGACTAGTCCTAAGGCAGCAGCAACCTAAGGGGGAATAGCATTTCCCTTCCTTTCCCTCAGGAACCCTCAAGTATAAGAAATCATAGTGACCAGCAAAAGTGCACAAAGAAAGAGCACAGAAGCAAAAATCAAAACATTCCTGAAACTATGCCTTTAAAAAAATTAGAAAAAAAAATTAAACTTTGGAGTTAAGGAAATTGAGAAAAACTTTGCTTTATATCATTATATTGTCAGCACTTAGCTGTCAATTCTGGGTACTGAAATTTGGAGAAAAATGCCAACCGAACTTAGACAAAGCATAACTTGTCAAGTTGGGCACTGTGAATGATATACATATAATTATGGGAAGAGTTCTTGGACTATTTCTCCTAGGAATTGATTTGGGTAAACAAAATAATGGTTTCCAAATTTAAGGGTCTCAGGGAGCTTGTTGGCAGTAGTTATTTTTCTTAGTCAATAACACAGGATCTTATTATATTTGACTTTAGAAGGAGATGAAATATAAGAATTCCCTAGTTTTAACATTTTATTCATCATGGAAAGTGACTGAGGACTTGGAAGGTGAAGTGACCTGACTAAGGTCACACAAATTCTAAATATAACAGAATCGTCACACTAGAGCTTAAAAGGACTTCAGAGGCAAGATGGTCCAATCCCTTCCTTTTAGGAAAATTGAGATGAAGGAGAACTAAATAAGTTCACAACTCTGCAGCTTTATCTGGTTTCAATTCCAGGAACAAGATTCCCTTCTTTGATTGATACTACTTCCTTCAGCTTCCTCTCCCTTTTGATTAGAGGATTGAAGGGAAGAGTACCAAATAACTATCAATAGCTTTCTTTATAGAGGGTAGATCATTCCATTACACATCTGTTGTTCTGCCTGGTTTCAAGTATAAAATACCTCTGCACCAGCTACTTTCCTGCTTTCCTCGTTCCTTTTATGTATTGTCTTCCTATTTAGATTTTTTCCAATTGTATTTTATTTTTCCAAATAATGAAATAATGAAAAGATAGTTTTCAACAATTATTTTCGTAAAATTTTTGTGTTCCAAATTTTTCTTCCTCCCTGCCTTACCTCCCCCCTCCTCCCCAAGACAGCAAACAATCTGATATAGATTAAATATATGCAATTCATTTAAACATATCTACATATTTGTCATACTGTACAAGAAAAATCAGATCAAAAAGGAAAAAAAACCAAGCAAACAAACACCACCACAACAAAATCCTCCTTTAGATAGTAAGCTCCTTAAGGGCAGGAACTATCTTATTCATTGTATCCCCAGCACTTAGTACAGTGCCAGACATGCACTAAGTGCTTAATAAATGTTTAATGGAATGGAAAATATCCAAGGCAGGATTTGAACGAAGGTCCTTAGGCTACCGATAAATTGCTTTTTCAACTATATCAATACTGATCATTTTTATCCAAATCCAAGTATCTTTCCAATATACCATTAAAGAGGCAAGAAATATGATTCTTAAGTATAAGATTCTTAAACCCTCACTCCTAAAGTTTCTTTAAAGACAGGATATGCTACCATTATTCTGATGCTTTATGATTTTATAGATGTAATATATTTTCATTGTTTGTCCTTCATTCTAGACCACGACATCAGGGAGATGATGCATTGACAGGTACATAAACTGAATTTAAATGAGGGGAGCTGTGCAAGGTAACCTGCTTCACTTTCACCTCCAGAGCCATCCAAGTCCAGTGTCCAATCCTGGAGATGGCCCTGGCTACAATGGGAGACCAACACATATCTGTGCATATAGCTAGATCTCAATTAGTGCAAATAATGAATCCTGTGAAATGGTCACATGGTTTCAAATTCACACTGTTCAAAGTTATAAGTATGTAAAACAGTCATTGGTTCCAAACCAACAGAACTATGCCATGCAAATTCAAACCATGCAACCACTTCAGGAGAACTCATTACGCTCATTAACTAAAACCTAGCTTTCTATCAAGTATTTTCAATTTTTAAATTAAGTTTTAGTTTCTACAATGGAGATAAGAGAATACAGACTTGAAATCAGAAAGATTCCTCAATTCAAGTAGCATCTCTATCATTAGCTAACTGTAAGATCTTTTACAAATTACAACTTTCCTCTAAGACTCTAAAGGGGAAAAATAATATTTGGACTACTTGGCTCATGGGGCATGTAGGCGGCTCAGTGAATAGAGTGCATAGGCTTAGAGTCAGGGATTCACCTTCCTGAGTTCAAATCCAGCCTCAAACACTTAGTAGCTGTGATACCCTGGGTAAGTTCCTTACCCCTTTTTGCCTCAGTTTTCTCACCTGTAAAAGGAGCTGGAAAAGAAAATGGCAAACCATTCCAATCTCTTTGCCAAGAAAACCCTAACTGGGATTAAAAGAATTAAACATGACTGAAAAATGGCTGAACAAAAACCTGCCTGTGAAGTCACAGGAGTCAGCATGACATAATAAAGAAAATAAGCTGTAGAATAGCAGATCTGGTTCTACTTGAGTGACCTTTGTCAAGTCACTTAACTAGGCCTTAGCTCTCCCTCTCCCTCTCCCTCTCCTTCTCCCTCTCTCTTTTTTTTTTAATAAAAGGCTAGACAAGACAGCCTCTAACATTTCCCTAAGATCCAGTTCTATTATGTTAAGTCTATTATGACTTGAAATGATAACCATTCAAGTTACCTGCTGAGAGAGATCAAAACATAGTGTATATCTTGCTATTCTCAATATTTACTGGATTTTTGATTACTCACAGTATATTCATTGATAAGAAAACGGTAATAGTATATCCCACCCCATAGTGTTGTTTTAAGGCTCAAGTGAGATTATGTATATAAAGTGCTTTACAATCCTTAAGGCACAATATAAGTATTATCATTTTCCAAGCAAAAAATAAACAAGCCAATAGAATCATTTTATTTCTATGTGGTTCATTGTATATTTCCATTAATACAGTATTAATAGGATTGTTAAGCATAGATTTGAATCATCAGAAACTCTAAAGATCATCTAATATAATGTCTTCATTTGAGGAAACCCAGTTTGTATCATCTTCTACATCATCATCATCATCCCTAATTTGTATATAGCACTTACTATGTACCAAACTTTGTGCTTAGTACTGTTCAAATATTTCATTTGATCCTTACAACAATCCTAGGAAGTAGGTGCAATTATTTTCTCCATTGTAAAGATTAGGAAACTGAGGCAAAGTTATTTCTGCTAGTAAATGTGTGAGGCTGGATTTGAACTCAGGTCTTCCCAACTCTAGGTCCAAAACAACTATCTACTATCCACTGAACCATCTACATATGACTTCTTCTAATCCTATAATTATTTGTGCTCTTTCTTCATTCCCTTCCTTAACAACAACAAAAAATTGTTTGATATTAAATTTGGTACAAATCCATCTATGTAATGTTCTTTTCCTCCAGCAAAATATAAGCTTCTTGAATATAGAGACTATTTTGTCTTTGTCTTTGTAATTTCCAATACCTAGTATACCTACAGTGGTCACTTAATAAATGCTTGTGAAAATAAATTGTAATGATTTCCCTAAGGTCACATAGTTAAGTGGCAAAGTTAGACCTGAAGCTTATGTCCTATTGCCCCACAGCCAGTAATGTTCCCACTATACTGCCTACCATTCTCATTAACTCATCCTACTCCAACCTCCTCAAAGCTTCTTCTAGGCTTACATTCTAACTCTTGATCTATACATTGTACTATGTATTATTGGTGCAATTAAGCCCCAAAAAGCAACTAACCACTCAGTGAAAATCAGAATAAAATATGTACAGATATGAAAGATTAATACAAAGAAGAAAACTCCTAGTTTGATCCTACAGATGTCATGGAATGGCTGAATGTCTTTCTGCAGCACTTTTCACACCTAAAATATAAATCTCTGAAATCTTTTTTTAGTCACAATTATGAAATTTAGATGCACATAAAGGTTCATGAAAGATAGAAAGAGGAAACATAATGCCCTTAAGAACAAAAATTATGGCTTATAGAAATTGCCCACCTTGTTTTATGAACAGTTTTTATCAGTTGCCCCTCTAATAGTACTCTGGCATCAGATACAACAAAATTGCCATTTGTAAGGTTCTAGAGTAGGAGTTTTTCAAGATCCAATAGGATTTTTTTTCTTTCTACTAAATTTTAATGTCTATGCATATTTTATTCTAATTTGTATTGTGATTATTTATATACATGCCTTATTCCTTTTACATTTCTGTGTTCCTTAAAGGCAAAGACTATTAATAAAGATTTGTTGAATGAGTGAATAATTGAGGTGTCACTTGAGCTGAATTTTGAAGAATAGGTTAAAATTAGGCATAATGTTGTTGAGTTGGATTTAAGGGAGAGCTGTGCAAGGTCACTTGCCTAACTTTCCCCTCCAGAGTCATCTGGATCCAGTGGCAAGATATAGATCAAAATACTGGAGATGGCAATGGGAGACCTTGGCCTTTTCAAACTAATGTCTTCAATAGGAATCAGTTTGACTGAGGCAGCACTCATTCAGTGATTAAGGCTAAGAAGTAATTTTGACAAAGTAGCTCCTCTTTCACCTAGTCCAAAAAGAAAAAGTCTAAATAAATAAATGAATGAATTTGGGAGAGACATAATGAACAAAGTGAGAAATAGATAAAGTCTTAAAAATAGAGAAAATATGTATTAATACTCTCTTAGTGAAGGAATAAAAGCAACAAAATGCAGTGTGTTCAGAGAGACCACTCGTCAGATAAAGATTAACTAATAATGTTATCATTAAAATAAAATTAAATTAAAATTAAAAATAAAATATCATTAAAATAAAATGATTATATTAGTTAAGAAAAGGCATTAATCAGAGATGTATATTCAAGAAGATCCAGGTTCTGGGAGGAAAAACCCACCCATGATATAAACTGGCTAGTTACTTCAAGATTGTTCAAAGTCTCAATGCCTGGCACACAGAGAAAGGTGCTGACTTATGTTGATAAAGTTCCTCAACCAGAGCTCCCCGGCAGCAGTGAAATCAAAAATGCAATTTTAAAAATTTGGTAAAAGCAGACATTTAAGGAAAACAGGCTGTTGCTGTACAGCCAGGCCCAACTCTTCATGATCCCATCTGGGTTTTTCTTGGCAAAAATATCTCAGTAATTTGCCATTTCCTTCTCCTACTCATTTTTTAACAGATGAGGAACTGAGGCAAACAAAGTTAAGTGACTTGCTCAGGATCACATAACTAGTAAGAGTCAGAGGAAATTCAAACTCTTCCTGACTTCAAACCTGGCACCACACCCACCTAGCTGCCCAAGGATTAAATATATATAAATTTAATTTTACCCATGATTTAAAAGCTCTGACTTACAAAATTTTCCCTAATAATAGAATGACTATGACATTTACCATCACATTTTAAATTTAGTTGAACAAGCTTATTATAGAATTTCTTTCTTCCAAGTCATTACAATTTGTTAAAAATGAATGAGACAAATCAAACTATCAAAGGGATGCCATACAGAACTCAATAAAATAATACAATTTATTTGGAGGAACATAAGATCTAAAGTCTCAAGGGAAATAAGGGAGGAAAGAGGTAGGAATGAAAGGGATTAGTTCTTCTAGACCTCAAATTATGTTAAAAAGCAACACACATGAAAACTTTTGGGTACTGGTTTAAAAAAAAGAGTACTAAATCAATTGAATGGTCTAGACAAGGGAAAATCAGAAGCAATGGAATTCAATAACATCATACATTAAACCCAAAAATATAAATTATTTAGGCAAGAATTTCTTATTTGATCAAAAAAAAACAAAAAAACAAAAAAAAAAGCCTGCTAGAAAAACAGTCTGACAAAAATTAAGCTTAGATCAACACCTTACTCCATATTTTACAGTAATTTAAAAATAACTATATGATCTTAATTTTAAAGACTATACCATAAAAGAATTAGAAAATAAATAGGTCATATCTTTTATGGCTATAGGTAGAAAATGGATTCCTAACCACACAAAGGTAGAGAAAATTGCAAAAGATATAATAGTTCATTATGATTACGTGAAAGTGAAAAGCACAAACAAAACTAATAGATCTGGTTTAATAGGGGAAACGGCTAAATTCTTTGTAACATATATCAGACAAGGATTTACACATATACATATATACACACAAATAAGGGGAGAATAGATATAGATATAGATATGTGTGTGTTGTGTATGTGTAGATACATACATGTGTGTATCTAAAAGCCATTCCCTAGGAGATAAGTGGTCAAAAGATTGGAACAGTTCTCAAAAGAAACAAAATTATTAACAAGCATATGAGAGAATGTTCAAATCATTTATAATAAAAGAATTCAAATAAAAATAATGATAATATTTTATCTCACATCCAGAAAAAGGTAAAAAAATCACACACACACACAAAAAACACAAAAACAGTCAAAGTTGGAGGAACTAAAGAGAGATAAGCAACCTAGTGCATTGTTGGCTATTCTCAGTATTAAGTTATCATAATCATTCTGGAAAGAAATTCTGGGAATTATGCAAATAAAGTAACTAAAAGTTCTATATCCTTTGATGCAGAGATTCTATTATTAGGTTTATATTCCAAGGTGGTTATTGTTGAGAATAACCTATCTCCACCAAAACATTTGTAGCAACACTTTTTGTGCTATTCTGCAAAGAACTAGAAACAAAGTAGATGCTCACCCATTGAGGAATGGATAAACAAACCACAACATATAAATGTAATGCAATATTACCATATTGTGAGAAATAATGAATACAAAGAATATAGAGAAATATGGAAAAGTTCTTATGTAAAGTGAATTTCTCCCCTACTTCAATCTATTCTCCATAAAGATGCCTAAGTGATTTTTTTAAAGCAGAAGTCGAACTTATTTCACACCTTCTACTCAATAAGTTTGAGGGGGCTGTCTATTACCCCTAGATTAAAATAAAAACTACATCAGTTGGCACTTAGAGTTCTTCATAAGCTAGCTCCCACCTAACTTTCCAGACTTATTACATTTTTCTTTAGCTGCTTGTTATTTCAGTTGAGGACAGTTTGTTTCATTTTTCTTGTTTGTCATTTTTTCCCATTAAGTTTACAATAAAATGCAATTTTAAATTTAAGATAGCAGCCCAGCAGGAAACAGCAATGCCTTGTTATTCACTGGATATTCCAATCAGCTAGGCCTTCCCAGGCATGAATAAGATTGCATGGATTAGAATACAATCTAAACACCAGCATTTTTTCTAAGGGGGGGGGGGGGGGAGAAACGTAATTAGGAACCATTTATTCAGTACTTGTAAACTTCTTGGTTTTCATGTTGTTTTTTTTACTACCTGATAACTAGATAGTAATATATTTGGTATCCTTTATTGGTATGCACATTTTATTTTATGTTTAAAATATTCAGAAAAAGGGGTAACAGGCTTTACCAGGCAACCAAAGGAATCCAGGAATACAAAAAAAAAAAAAAAAGGTTAAGGATCCCTGCTGTATTAAAATAGTATGAATTATCAGTAAGTCATAATATATAAACAATATAAACTTAAAGCATTGTTCAAAATAGCAAGCTAGGCATATTCTAGTGCCTACCCACAATAAAATGCAACTATAATTAATAAAACTTTGGCTTTTCATATACTGTAGTAAGAATACTTTTTAAATTCTGGCTACACTAACTTTGGCTATTAAAAACCTCTGACTTATCTACGCCCAGTGATAACCTTCAATTTTTTTTTTTCCTGAATAGATTTACAAGTTCTTCACCGTTTAGACTGTCAGCCCCCTGAGGAAAGAGGATATGTTTGCCTTTCTTAGTAAAGTCACCCATATTTCTTGCCACATAGTATGCTCTTAATAAGTTCCTGTTGACTGAATGACTGCATACTTTGACAATGTCTTTCATTCTACCAACTAGACCCCACTCCCATTTTCAAAGTGACTCTTTTTAATCAAAAAAAATTTTAAGGACCTGCTTGAAACTTCCTCTAGAGAAGTGCTCATCTGTCTAGTTAGCACTTCAGCTTAAGAGAGAATTCCATTCTCTTCACAGTCTCAAAAGTGCTTCTCTCCTGCATCTGATTTTGTATTTCCCTTCCCAACAAAGCTCAGCTCAAGCACCAACTACTACATAAATTTTTTTTTCTTATTCCTACTCTAACCTACTCACAATTACAAGGGCCTTTTCCTCAAAAAAATTTGTTTTTATTTCTGTACAGATTCGTGGGTATTTTTGTATATTCATTTAAAAGTACATGTCCTTTCCTGAAATAGAATTTAAGCTCCTTGAGGGCAAATGCTATTTCATTTTCATCTTTGTATACTCAGAGATTATTATATTGCCTGGGACACAGTAGGCACTTAATATACTTATTAATTGATTCTCCATCAGAAGATAAAAGACACATCTGTGAAATAAAAAAATATGCATTGAGCCTAAAAAGATAGCTAGAAGTCTAACTATAATATCTTTAAAAGTCAATCAGATCCTAAAGTCAGCTAGGGTTCACTAGAATTTCTTAAGTAGGAAAATAATACAATCAGCCTGTGCTTTAGAAATAATGTTTTGGCAGCTGTGAAGGATGGATTATAGAGAAGAAAGGCTGGGACAAAAGGATTCCAACAATGCTACCAATGCTTCCAATGATGTTCAAAATATTTTTGGGATTCTGCTTGAATTGTCCTAAAAGAACGTGGCATATTTTAAATAATCTCTAGTGGTAATATATATTTATCCTGTTTGGGGTAAATACTCTGTCATTCACAAAAATCAATAAAGATAGTCAAGTTGGGAAATGAGTGTGAACACAACATAGCATTTCCAATCCCTCTGTTTTTGTCAATTTGCATTTTTTATTTCCTTCACAGGTTAACTACATTATTTCAAAGTCCGATTCTTCTTATGCAGCAAAATAACTGTATGGAAATGTATACATATATTGTATTTAACATATACTTTAACATATTTAATATGTATTGTCTACCTGCCATCTGGGGGAGGGGGTGGGAAGAAGAGGAAAAATTGGGACAAAAGGTTTTGCAATTGCCAATTCTGAAAAATTACCCATGCCTATATCTGGTAATTAAAAAGCTATAAAAAAAAGAACAAGATTGTTTAAAGCATGACCTTGAACCCCCCCCCAAAAAAAGATAGTTAAGTTCAGTAGTAACATTTTGAAAGGAACTTAAGCTCCCCAAAGTACAATTATAATAGCTTTGAAATCATTTTTCTGTCTCATAAGCTAAATCTGAAAAAAAAATAACAAAATAAATTCCAAATGTATTTTGAGCAATGGAGCCACTGGAGCATCATTTAAATAATTTAAACATTTTGAAAAATAATCATTTTTAAAGTATGTTTCAGTGATATCTACCTGTCTCATTACTTTACAGGCATAGTATATCTCTCTCATTTCCATCTAAAATTAAAACTTGAATTTTGTTTACAGTTTATTTTGCAATGAATCTTTGAAAACAGCATATAAACCTCTTTGGACTACTTTCAGTCAGCCTTCCTCCCCACCCCCATCACATCTTTAAAAGGATTCCTCCCCCTTTGAATATGATTAAATATAATTGAAAAGAATAGTTAAGCATAAAAATACTGTAGTTTGCAGAAGGCAATGTAATGAACTAATACCTACTAGGATTAAACATTCAAAATTTATTTTCACAAAAGGCATTTCAAATAAATGACAACAACATTAGGGTGAAATCTGAGGACAAACACTACCCCTCTTGATCTTGTTCATTTTGTCTTTCTATAGTCATCTGTTCCATATACCTTAATAACCACTTACTATAGTATCACTATGTTCTGTAAGATTATACAACATTGAAGTATCTACAAAATGAGGTGACAATAAAAACACAGGCTATTTCCTATAGTCCTTGTCCACATCTCTGGTGGCCAGGCTTGAATACATTCCTCTCATACCTGGGTGGCAACTTCAAATAATTAAATGTTCCTAAAGTTTGGGTGTGCTAGAGTTCAATTTACTGCTTACTTATTATAGGATCACAGGATTTAAAACTGAAATGGACCTCAAAGATCATTTAGTCCAAGCCCTTCCTCATACAGATGAGGAAACAGACTCAGATCTATGTCTCTTGCTTTTGACTAGTAGAACTGGGATAGTGAAGGATGTTGAAATCATGCCATGTAAAAATAAATGGATAAAAATGGTTATTTAGTCTGGAGAAGACATGGTAGTAAAAAAGAAGGAGGCACATGATAGCTCTTAAAATACTTGAAGAGAACTATCATGAAGAAAAGGGACTGACTCTGTTGGGTTCTAGACAGAAGAACCAGGAACATTGGTGGAAGTTGAAATGAGACCAATTTAAGATTTATGTCAAGGGAAAACTCTCAGCAATTAGAGCTATCCATAACACCATCCCACACATCTTCAAGCAAAGACTATATGACCACTTATCATGCATGCTGCAATGTAATTCAATTTTCACATACGGAGTGGAGTGCATGGGACTCCTAATGATAATTGTATGATTCTAGTTCTGTTAGCTAATAATAAAAGCTAATAATAAAAAGTATTATAAATATTTTATAGTATTTATAAAGTAAACATTTGCAAAGTACTTTATTATTTATCATATCGTTACAACCCTATGAGGCATGTTGCCATTATTATCCCTATTTTATACTTGAAGAAACTGAGGCACACCGAGATTAAATGATCAGATCACACAGTTAAGTTTCTGCGGCAGGATTTGAGCCCAACTTCCTGACTCCAGATCCAAGACTCCATCTATTGTGTTACTTTGCCACATACTTTCTTCGGAACCTCTGCTGACTCTCATTAACTAAAGTCATAATGCACAAGCCATATTTATTATTAGTGCTCCACTAAAAGATAACATCTTTAAGTAGCACAAAATATCTATTGCACCAGGCTAACTCATTCCAGGGCATTGTAATTCTGGGCCTGGCATATCGCTGTATTTTGGCTCCCAAAAATAGAGGAGCAATGTTACACACAGTAGAGGTTCACTAAGTATTTGTTCAAAATAAATAGAGAATGCATCAAAAAAAATTTTTGTTTAGAACTATCTCATGATGACCATGTAGAATCCTCTTTTTTCCATTATTTTATTTATTTACTTATTTATTTGAGGCAATTGGGGTTAAATGGCTTGCCCAGAGTCACACAGCTAAGAAGTATTAAGTGTTTGAGACCAGAATTGAACTCAGGTCCTCCTGACTTTAGGACTGATGCACTATCCACTGCACCACCTAGTTGCCCCCACATAGAATCCTCAAGAAAAAAAAAAAAAGACATTGCTGCTGATTATAATATAGTTTTCTAAACTGCATTGCTTAGTGTTGTAGATTTACACTGCCGATGTATATTTTCCTGCACCACTATAATTAGTAGAAAGTTTTCTTAAACCATGCAGAAATATATACATCTTTGCAATTATGACTCATTGCTCCTGGGTCTGTCCTACAAAATCAAGAAAGACAACTTGATTCCCTTTTTTTTAAGGGAATGTCTTTCAAATGCCCAAAGTTATCATGTCTTCCCACAGAGTTCTCTTCTCAATCCTCATATAGGATAGTCACACTGTCTCACCACCCCGCTAAGCCTCTTTTGGAGGTTTTCCAGTAGTAATGCCCTTCCCAAAATGTGATCCCCAGAACTAAACATACTACTTAGGATGTGGTCTGACCAAGTCAGAGTATAATGGGGCAAACAACTCCCTAGTACTGGACACTATGCCTGTAGATGCAGCCAAAGTTCATGTTTGCTTTTTTGGCTGCAACTTTGCATTACTGATTCACATTTGGTTTATGAGCCACTAAAAACCCACAGGTTTTTTTTTTTCTCAAATATCTAGCCATTATTCTCCCATTCTTGGGTTCAAAACTCAGCTCCACAAGCTTTTTCCTTGTTTCCTTCTACTAAAATTCATTTGATTCATCACATTATATTCAACCTTGTGAGCCAATGTGAATCTCCCTACAAATTGACAGACTTTCATTAAGGACTATTTAGAGACTTGTCCTATCAAATTGCTATTAGGGTAATTGTGGATCCAAGAAACACAAATCTATTCCTTCTTCCAAGGGACAAATGGATTTGGTAACTCCACTTTAAGGCCCTAAATTTAGTATACATCTCTCCACTGTATCCACAAAGATAACATAAAATTTTCTGGCAAATACTTTGCTGAAATTTATCTAAAAATATGTGTCTATGTATGTGTGTATACACACAAACACACAGAAAACAGATTAATCTATGAGGCTAGCCTGTCAAGAAAGAAAATAAAGCAGTTTGTATGCTTTTCTTCCTAATCCTATTTGTGGCTAATAGCACACTTGTAAGAAAGGTGGCTAGAGTTCAAGTTACAGTCTGAGGCCCAAGAATAAAATGACATAAGGAAAAAAATTAATACTTTTTAATAATTAAAGATAAACAGTTCACATACTTACTCACACAAGAGGACACCATTTTCTAGAGATGCTCGAAAATCCTTGTTTTCAAAGTTTTTCTCAGTAACTGCCTAAAAGAAAGATTTCAGTGTTAACTTATTTTTATTCAAGTTGTTGCCAGCCCCAAATAAAATAATCTCAGAACTGAATATCAAACTGCATAATTTGCATCTAATATTGTATTTGGAAAGTTTTTCACTAAGTACTTTCCCAGGAGGAGAAATTAACTTCTTTTCTTTATGCCTCGTGAAGAGGTTAACTATTTCAGCATAAGCAGCTACACCTAGAAGGGGAAAAAAATTATCATTTTGCAGCATAACCTTTTATTAAATACATAAAGTGAGCTTTTAAGTAGATGTTAGGAAATAGAGTAGCAAGTTTCTAAGAGTAGATAGAAGGTGGAATCTATAGTCAGAAAGATATGACTCTGTGATTTTGGACAAACCATCTAACTTCTGTTTACCTCAGAATCTTTCTATGTAAAATTGAGGTAATATTAGTTATATAACTTTATCTTCATGTAAAATCAAATGAGATAATAATTATCAAGAACTTATCACAGTGTCTGGCACATAGAAGATGCTATGAATATTTATTATCTAAAAATTATATGTATGTTTCCAAGATTCCAAGGGCAATGCATATTCTATGTCATGAATAACATTCTAGTTCTTAAAATAAAAAACAAAAAACAGAAAGGGGAAGTATCTTATTCACAGTAGTAATCACCATTATAAATTATATTAGAAGATTCAATGTTATATTGAAAGGCTATAGCTTATAAGTCCCCAATCAATGCAACAATACTCTATAAAGAGTATTATGCTTTTCTATGAATTTTACTTATCTATCTTCTCAAAATAAATGGTCCATAAACACTGAATGATTAAACTATGATCATTTTTATTTAGTTATGAGAAAGGATTAAAGTTATTTTCCCATTCCTCTAAACCAGGGGATAAAGGTGAGACAGAGGGTGCTGTTTTGGTAACAATAAGACTAAGCAATGCTTCCTTAAGTAGTCTGAAGCCCAGGAAGTGCCCTACCTAGGATTCCTCCTAGCAAACCTCTAGGATTGCTATTATGTTCTTTAAGATGACTAAATGCAAACAGGTTACTTGAGCAACTTAACACCGGCTTCAGTCTTTTCTCAGAGAACCCCAAAAAGTGGTATGGAATTGGACTTAGTTTTTATATGTAATTATAGATTCATTCCTTCCTCTTAACTCCCACTACCACCTTAATGTAGACTGGCATTATCATCTATCTGGAAAATTGGAACAGACCCCTAATATCTGTTTCTGTCTCTCCTACCACTACTTCCCATACCTAAACTCTATCCTCTATACATTGTCAAACTAATCTTAATTATACAGAGATTTGACTGTCTCTTCTCTCAAAAATATTTACTGATTTTCTATTGCCTGTCAAATAAAATTCACAACCTCCTCCATAATCTGATACAAGCCTGCCTTTTCTCATACTATGTATTGCAGTTCAAGCAGGATTACTCAACATAGAACCTAGGATTTATCACCTCTATTTTTTCCTCTGATTGTGTATTCCCTGTTTCTTAAATGTTCTCTAGATTAACTTTCAGCCATTTGATTCTATCAATCCTTCAAAGTCCAAGACAATTGCCAACAAGCTCATGAAAATCTCAAAGTCCAAATGACCATCAATGTTCATGTGGAATTATATAAGTGAGGAAGGGAAGAAAATGGAAAATGACAGAGTATGGGAATCCCAGACAGAGTGATGTCAAAATCTCACATAGACCAAGTGAGCATAAAATTACCAATATACACCAAGAAAAATTAGAGAACAAAGACTTCCTACTTGAATCTAGAGGACACATTGAACCATGGGATGTAGGGGATATTTACAAATAACTAGATATTCTGCAAGTAAAACACATTACACATAAAGAAATCAAGGAGAAGGCTGAGGCCAAATATATTAAGATACATACTAGATACTGAAATCAAAACTGAATGGGAAGAATACATTTAAAGCATTAATATCTAAGCAATGACAGTCTTAATGTGTACTTTTGGAATTTTAATATGGCTATAAATGACCTAGAAATTATTCTATTAAAAATCTGCACAATATTAACAAAACATGGAGCCCATCACTCTAAGGCAGTTATAAAAAAAAAAAGATAATCAAGTCAAAAAAAGGTGAGGGAAGGAAGTTAAAAAATTCTTGGAACACATAATCAAACAGGTCAAAAAACTATAGAAATATTTTTGAAATAAATTGGAATCATGTCACTAATCAATAATAAAGGCTGATAACAGGCTTGTGTCATTGAATTTATCAAATATAAGCAAAAGTAGCCTACCTCCAAAGGAAGCCCAAGAAATGATTAAATTCTCTTTATGGAGAGATAGTCACATAAACTCATTTGTTACAGAGGAATTTACAAGAGCAATTCAGGAACAGGGTACTGCCACCAGAAACTACAGAAAGGTTATCCTCTTAGTGATCAACAGAGATTATGCAATGAAATGGTATTGAATCTGCAGCACACTGCAGGCTATAAAAACTTGGCACCTATCAAATACTAGCAAGATATAACCTGATGACTAGACTTAAATCTTATGAATTTCCTGACAAATCCCCATTCTATCAATACAAACATGAAAATACCTGGAAACTCGCAAACTACTAGAACTGGATCATTATCACAGAGCAGGCTTTTGCTCCTAATCTCCAGCCATAACATTGATTCAGAAAAATTTACCATCATTTTAATAGACACCACCACCTACTAATCTACATACTCCTAATCTATAAACTGCATAGGACAAAAAGCTTTTAAATTATAGAGACCTTGAAAGGAGATCAAAATCACATGGGAACAGGATGTGATACATATCATCTCTATTCTCTTACCTGTAACCTGTAACAGGAGTTATAAAGATAACCTACATAAGGTGAGCTTATATTTTAATACTTTTCTTCAAATGCAAAAAAGCACTTACTTTAGCAGGACATCAACTTGTCCCAGGACTCTTACTTTCAGAACCTCAATGAAAAAGATATGAACAAGATACCCCCCCATAAAGTCCCCATTTTCAGGAAGTCATTATATTAGATTTAGCATGTACTCTATAGTCACTCAGAACTTCTGCACTTAAGTCTTTCACCTGCCTAAGCTTCTCCCAGTAGCAGAGATCATAGGTGTGTGTGTGTGTGTGTGTGTGTGTATACACACACACACACACACACATATAACCATGCCTGTCCATCACTCTTCTTAAGGAAAGATTTACTTTTTAAACTATGTATTTTCAAAGTAAAATCCAAAATGGCCTCAATATAGATGTAGTAATATATGTAAGGCATTTTGCAAATCTTCTAGCCCTACTTATATGTGAGCAATTACTAATATTGCTATTATCTTCTATAACTAAAGAACTACATAATGAAAATATTCTTTTTATGATCCTAAGACACTTCTGATGCGAACACTAAACTATCTTATGCCCAGGATTTGCTCAAATGAGCCCATCTTATTCCTATAATCAATTATATCAGGTCAGTTTTCCAAGATTGTTTTGTTAGCATAGAATGATATGAAAAAAGAAATCTTAAATTAGCTTATCTGAGCTCCACTGTTAATCCATCTATCCCATCTCCAACTTCTAATACCAAGGTTGTCTTGATTATTATATCTTTAGATGAGTTTGGGACCTAATCAAGTCACACCTGACTCCTTCTTGATCCCTCCTCCCCAACTCCTCCCACACTCCTTTTACTCCCTAGACCCTGACACCCCTCCCTGAAATTTTAAAAAGTCGTTTCCCTCAAATACACATTGCTTAATCAATATGACTCTGCCTTGTTAAGTTTATTTGTTCAAATCTGTGAGCTATATCATGTAATAAATGGCAAACCTTTGTAATCTGTGATAGATGTCTGTAACATAATTTCTTTGCATCACAAATCATTACTCTATTATACTATTTTTATAGTTTTATTTTTATAATATTCTTATAAAATTATGCTCTTTTAATAATATATAAAAGTATACTTCATATTTCTGTTTTATATTATCACTTCATTTCTACATTAAAAAAATTAAAATGTAAGCATACTTTTAATGCTAAGAATATTGCATTATATTCTAACTCATTAAAATTGGTAATTCATGAGTAATTAATATAAAATTAATCTATTAATAATCTATTATAATTTAATTATAGCCAATTAATATCTTATTGATCAGTTCTGAATAAATGAACAGTTACTATGCCAAATGATGAAGGCAATAATGATAATCAATTAGAATCCCCAAAAGAAAGATAAGAAAATAACACATTTAAGATCTAAAACAATGATGTTGGGAATGAGAAAATCTGTTAATATCATAGAATTAAACATCATCTGTAAGTAACAACTCCCTGAAACTAGATTAGACCAAACAAAAATCAATGACAATCAGGCAGTATGAAATATTGGAATAAAATTAAAAGGTTAAAAAATAGAAAATGTAACCATTTCATAATTATTGGACCATGATTTTCTCTAAAAGCCTGAAAATCATATTTCAGGGAAAAAAAGAAATGAAAAATGCCCAGACCTACAAAAATCAGTAAAGAATGAAAGAATTCTGAAACTTCAAACTCTGAAACCCTGAAAGAAATTTCAAAAGGATAAGTCCCAGGAACAGTATTTCAAAAATCCAGAGCTCCTACCTAAAAGAAAAATACTTTAAGCATCCAGAAAGAATCCATTCAAAAATCAAGTGTCAAGAGTCAGGATCACACAGGACCTGGAAGTTTCTACTAAAAGTCTTAGGCCATCTAATATAATCTTCCAAAAAGCTGCAGTTTTTAACCAAGCCTTATAACCAAGAATCCAAAAAAACAGAATATAATTACAAGGGGTGGGGGGAGGAGTTGCAGGAGAAAGAGAGAAATAAAGGACTTTCAAACATTTTTTGTAAATAGACCAGAACTGAGTAAGAACTTTTACACAGAAAAATAAGAATCAAGAGAAATCTGTAAAGTCAAATGTACTTGAACAATTGAAAAGAGATAAATGATGATGCTAATATTCTAACAGATGGAAAAGAAACAAGCATCCTTTAATAACTTTAAAGGCATTGAGGGAATTAAATAAGAAGAATGCAGGAATTAAATTTGAAGGTTTGAAGAGGAAAAAAGAGACAATAAAAGGAATATGCTAATTTAAAGAGGAAGAATAAGAGGATACAACTTACTCTTTTTCATAATTGAAGTGTATGAGAAATATATACAAAAATAAAGGAAAGAATGTGGGGGTGGAAAGATCAACAGGGAAGGGAAAATAGGAGGGGAAAAAACAAGGAAAAATTAAGGAAGGAAAAAAGTTGTAAGCAAAACAAACTTTCTGATTCTAAAAGGGGGAATTAAAAAAAGAGAAATTAGACTCTAAGGAGATGCTCACAAAAGGAAAATGGATGGACAAAACTCAAATATGAGCACAATAGAATATTAGTGTATTACAAGAAAAACAAAACAGAAATTTGCAGGTATTGGTTTGTATGAACTGATGAAAAGAGCAGAACCAGAAGAATAATGTATTCAAGGACAACATTGTAAAGAAATACATTTAAAAAGCTCAAGAAGTGTGATCAATGCAATGATATATAAAGGACATGTGAAGCATATTGTCTACCATTTGAGGAGAGATAAGAGACATACATTCTGGGGCATGGTCGCTACTTCTGTTTATTTGTTAAAAGGATTTTTTCCTCAGTTCTCTAACTTGAAGAGAGGATGGGGCAGAAGATAAGATAAGGGTCCCTGAAACTTTTTAAAAGCATAGAAGAAAACAAATGTTTAATTGAAAGCCTAGGCAAGCAGGATAATTTTTAAAACTAGTATATGGAATTTACTATATGGGTTTTTTTAAAGTATTATTAAATGGAGATTCATAGTTTCCTGCAAACCTTTTGGTACTTTATATTTTGTTAGTATTGTTGTGTTTAAATTTAGATTTTAAGAAAAATCTACTTATCTCTTTGCTCCAAATAGTGGCAACATGTGATATGCTATTTTAAGATTGTAGTAAGTGTTCTACTATTATTATGTAGAATGAGCAGAGGGAAACTTGTATCCAAATGTCTGCCAAAAAGGACAACCTTTAATCAAGGAAAGAAATTAGGCTATGACATCATGGAAGGAGTATCTTCTATATCTAAGCACTTTAACTGGATGCACTCTTGTCAGTTCCAAATTATAGCTGGAGATGTAGTTTATGGGTAATTCATAAAAACACACCAAAGCTATAACTTACATATAAAAAGAATCACCCATCTTTTCAGTGGTTTTAAACACTGTGAGAGAGTTGTTAAAGTATTAGAAGCACAAACATATATACAGTCATTTCAACTTAAATATGACTCAAATAGTCTTTCAATTGTTGGGAACCTTACTCATTAGCAAGTTATTCAAGGTGTGATGTATTTATGTAATGAGGCTAAGTGATTAATAGTAATTAAACATTAAAAACTTCCCCTTAAAGGTAAAGGTTTAAATACATACATACATACATACATATATATATATGTATATGTCACAGTGACAGAACATTGGCATGTTGCCTTCTCAAATATTAAGATTTTCATCTCACCTTTTCACATTTTTGTTGTGCCAATTCAACAAAATTATCTTTGTCCCTCCTCCTTCTAGCTCCTCCATCACTACATTAAACAGTTTAAGAGAAAGTGAGAGACCCTAATTTAGGCTACACCTTTAAACAATTCTCCCACAAGTCATTTTATTACTCAGTTTCCTCCATACATAAAGAGGAAAAAATCAAAACTTCTTTCTACCTACCTCCCTGAAGAAAATTATTGTGTGAAAATACCTAGAATAAGTCCAAGTTAGTACCAATGAATTATATTTCATTAAATTTCTTAGAAGACAGTTTGTTCAAAAGGATCTCTCTCTGGTGATAATAGAAGTAGTGATAGAAACTGGGAAATTCAAGTTTCACAAACTAAGCTACAACCAGTCTACTAAAGCAAATCAAGGGTGGAGCTATGAGTTCAGTTCCCCTGTTCTAAGCAAACACTACCACCAAACCTGTCTTACCACCTCCACTTTCCAGAGAATCACTGGCTGGCTGAAAAGCAAGCAAATAGCAGGTCTTTCTTTAGAGGAAAATCTGCTTTCAGCTCTACTAGAACTCTGACAAATGGTGAAAGAGAAATTACCATCCAAATCAGGAGAAAAAGAAGATAAAGGCCTCCAAGTTTTTGTTTGCTTTTCTGGTGGAAGTCTTGGTGCTCCTTTCAGTCTGGTCCAAGCTCCATTTAAGAACCTGTTGGGACATATTGCTCAACAGCATGAAGAGCAAGCCCAAACCATAAGGAGCTTTCCTAAACTCCCTAGGCCCCAACCCTGACTTAAGAATTTACCACATAATCTACCAGACTTAAATCCCAAGCATGCTAAGAGCTCCTCAGAGACCACTTCACACTAAATGGGTGGGAAAATCAACAAAGCTACTCAGGAGACTAAAACAACAACCAATTCCTTTCATTTTCAGAGTTTATTTTCAACTCCTTTCCTAATGCTTGTGACAACAATGGGTTTAAACTCCAAAAGCATTCTTTTTTAAACTTTTTTTAAATTTTATTTTTAATTAATGGAATGAAACAAGCATTTCTATAACATAGCACAAAAAAAAGAAGTGCACATGACCTGTAACTCTACTACGCATAACTTAATATTCTTTTCAAATATAAAACAAAATTATCACGTAAATTGCTTTTTTTTTCTTTCTTCCCACTATTACTCCCTCCTACAATAGAGATGATTACCATTAGACAAACAGGTGTACATACATGTGTATGCATTTATGCATATATGTAAAATTATTCTAGACATAGTGTTACTTATTAAATACACTTATCTTCCAACCTACTTTAACTGGGAATCATATTTGATTCCAAACTGGGTGGCCTGCTGTGCTTGCCTTATGGTAAGTTGAATGAGAAGTTACTTTTCTAATATAAACCAAATTATTTCAATATGTCAAAATGCATACATACTACTTTTAGCTCCTTATTAATAAGTATCATCAACAAGAGATGTTTACATGATAAACCAGCAAGGAAGACATTTTAGACAGCTTTTATATGTACCAGAAAACAGCATTCATCCCACAAGGATCACAAAATTTGAGAGTTGGAATGGAGCTCATGTAGTCCTGAGGTGACACAGGGTCACACGTTATGTGGCTCCAGTACTCCAAAATGCAGCCTGAACCAGATTAAAATGTAATTAGGAAATAGTAAACAAAAGAAATAAAATACAATAAAAACATAATATTTCATTTCTTAAAAACTAGTTCAATATTCAGCCCCCAGAGACCTTTGCGTACCAATCAGTGGCCTCTGTTTCTATTTAAGTTTGACACCAAGCTTGATTAATCCAGCCATATACAAAAAGAGTCCCCACACAATAGCATAGCCAGTCTTTGCTTAAAGACCTCCAAGGAGAGGGAATTCACCATATCCCAAGGCATTTTCATTTTACTTTTAAGCAGCTCTAATTGCTGGAGTTTTTCCTGCCATCAAGACTAAATTAAGTTCTTTGTAATTCCCATCCAGTATTCCTAGTTTTGCCCTCTGGGGTCAAATGTAAAAAAAAAATAAAATAAAATAAAAAAACCACCCTTCACAGAACAGCCCTTTAAATGCTTTAGAGACCAAACCTGGAACTAAGCACCCATCCTTCTCTTAGTATTTCTACTCTTACACCTCTGCTTCCTTTATCTGCTTTTTAAGGGGCTTCCTTTCCCATTTGGGAACCTAATATTCCTTAATGCTTGTGGGAACTTATCTGATAACCCTTTTCTTACTACAGGGTTATGGACTTTAAGATGTTTTACCAGATGTTTACATTTTTAAAGCGGACCATAAAAGAAAAGCTAAAAATGAACAAAAAGGAAATCATTCCAAATAGTACAATTTCAGCTATCAGACATCATATGTTTTGCGGAAAGGAGAAGACCTGTGCCCTTCAACTAAATGATTTATATTTGTGAGTAAGGAGGTCCCAGACACATCTTTTATGTATATACTAGAATCATTATGTTTGGGGTTTTTTTACTTTTATTTTTACTTCAAATGTTTTCAGAAACAGGTTTAGATTACTTTGGTTTTATTTTATTTTGTTTTTTTAAGGAAAGAAAAAGGTTGTAAGTTGATGATAATTAGCCAAAGCTTTGATTTTCTTGTAAAGTATTTACAAACTAAACCAATATTTAAATTTCCAAGTTGTGAGTTGATGATAATTAGCCAAAATTTTTACTTTCTTGTAAAGTATTTACAAACTAAACCAATACTTAAATTTTATAAATTTCAAATATGACTCCATAAAAGCATGGAAATTTCCACTAAAAAAAACCCTAGCCTTGTTTTGAAATGAGTGGTCAGAATGGCATGTTAAGCTAAGCATCTTTTCAAAATGTGGTTCAACCACTGAATTATAGCGGACTGCTTGGTTAACTAATGTTGTATATTCAGTAAGTCATGTTAACAAAACATTGCTCTAACAATATGACAATAGTTCTGGATAAACATCAAGTCATATCATGTTTCATACTATTTAAGACCATACCTAAGCTACTTTTACCAATATTAGCATTACTGACTCTAATCTCAATCAATAAGAGTTTATTAAGATGCTATATGTGCCAGGCAATGAGCTGAACAGTTTGGACACAAAGACAGGAACAGAACCAATACTGCCCTCAAGAAGCTTACATAAGATGGAGAAAAGAACACAGTCATGAATAAGTACACACACATACATACATTATACACATGTACATATGTATAATAGTCAAAGTCAATATAATATCATTGAAAGGAGTACACTAGCATTGGGGGGAAGAGAAGGGAGACTCAAATGCCAAGAATTGGGATATTAAAAAAAGTACATTCTAGGCATGGAGGTCAGTCTGACCACTGAAATAAAAGATAACTGTTTTAAATGAAAACCACACAGTAGTCTTTAGTTGACATTTTCCTCCTGGAAATTAAAAAAAAAATAAATAAAATAAAACAGAATTGCTTATAAGTATCCAAAAAGCACAGATTTAAATTACCTTCTTTTCTTTCTCTTAAAAGGCCTACCTTTTCCAAAGAGAATCAAATAAACTGTGAAATGGCTAGACAAAAAGTTAATAATAACAGAGTGCCTAAAATAACCATAAAATAACTAATTTTCAATTATTTTTTCAAGAACTAAATACTTATCTTAAAATATACTGATTGGGAACTCCAACAACATTGAACTATGTTACATAGCAAAGCTTAGCAAATGGAAAAATGAAATTGTAAAAATCTCTAAGTTGAAAACTAAGGGAGGGAGGGAATGGCCCATTTCTCTATAACTTCACCAATACTTGACTCCATCTCCAATTACTATTTTTGTCAAACCACAACCACTGACAGGTGAAATACAGAATGTAACAAAGGAATAAGTCGCTCCAGGGCTGGCAATGGAATGCTTGCCAAGTTTCAGCAAGAAGCAAAACCAAACTAATTCCTGAAACCTATTAGAATCCAGCTAAGCTCATCTATGATGACATCAACCTAAACATTTATCTGTTTAAAGTTATACATCTATCCAATTCTCAGATCATGAATGGATGACATTCCAAAGGTTTTTTTCTACTTTAGTTGACTAGAATTCATCTTTCCCCACAGAAACAATATTAAACATAGTAGATGGGTTGCCTGAGTCAACTCACAAAACCTATTTAACTGACACTATACACTAAACCAAAAATATAGCCATAATAGCAGTGTTTCATTGGGAATAGTCTTTGAAAATATTAACATCAAGGATATAAAACTATCATGACTTTCACACCACTGGCCCAAACTACTCTTCTCTTCACCTTCACCAACCTCTTAAGAAAGAGAGAATCCCTCAGCTACAAACTATGAGTACCATGTTCCTATGTCTTCAAATTACAGAAGAGTAGAAAAGAAGAAATATGGCTCCATTAAGTCTAAAATAAGGAATTTCTTGGAGAGGGGAGGGGCAGAGAAAAGTCTTCTATTTGCCAACTCCAATTTTCTTTTTGACACACTTCCTTCCTGCCAGAATAATAATAATAACAATAATAATTCTTTCTTCTTTTTCTTCTATTTCTTCTTCTTTCTTTCTTTCTTTTTTTTTTTTTTTTTTTTTTTTTGGTGCTTGATAGTAAAGAATTACAGTTGCATAACTTCTCAGCAATTCAATTCAATAAACATTTATTTTTGACTTAGTAGTCAAAGGACTTAGTATCCTAGGCACCCCATGTAGGCACTGGGGTTAAAAAAAAAACAGTAGAAAAAGCTGTTTCTGCTCAAAAAATTTACAATTTAGTTGTATGATAATACACAAATGCAAATAACTATTAGTTTAAAAATTAAGTACATAGCAGAAGTCAGGCAAAGTGGCCTGGGAGAATAAATAAGAATAGAAAAAAAGTCTATCAGTCAAAAGCTCATGGAAAGGACAGTACTTGAACTAGACCTTAAAGGAAGAAGTAAATTTCAATAGATAAAGTTGTAAAGGAATTTATTCTAGATTAGGAGACAGAAGAAGAAGAAAAGGAAGCATGGCAAAACTAAAGGAAGAAAGAATGTGTGAAGAGAAGCTTTTTAAAGGTTAGAAGGATGAACAGTAGGCTGATAATGAAGCAAGTTCACAATCACTGAGTTTCTTAAAGGTTTCTAGTGCTACTCAGAGAAGGGAAAGGTAGAATGAAGAAAAGGTTCTTTCCTACATTTATGACAGAACAGATCACTTTCTAACTTTGTAGCTATCATCTGTTAACAAAAAGAGTATATGCTTTAATTTTAATGATATGGAACTAAAAATGTCCATTCTATTTGTCTTTAAGTTTTGCTTCTATGTTGATTATAGATACTGTGTATATTGTTGTTTTGCTTCTCTTTGTTTTTTGATATCACATCACTTTATCTAAGCCTGCCCTTTTTTTCTCTATTTTTTTCATTTTTGTCATGATTTAGAGCAAAAGTATATTCCAATGCTTTCATATATCATAATTTTCTCAACCATCCCACAGGCATTAAGAAAATATTTCTCTAGCTTTTTTGCTATTATAAACAATGCTGTGAATACTTTGATATATATCGGTTCTTTCTTTTTGTCACCAGTTTCCTTAAAATATATATACCCAGGAGTGGGATCTCTGGGTTATGCTTAAATAGTTTATTTCACATGCATTCTAAATTGCTTTCTAATGTGGCTGGGCCCATTTAAAACTCCACCAGCAATGAATCAGCTGCCTTCTCTTTCCAATATTGGCTTTTTCTATCATTTCCCCTCTTTGTAAATTTGATGGGAGAAAAAGGATACCTTGAAGTTGTTCAAATTTTAATTTTTCTGATTACTAGGGATTCTAAACACTTCAAATGGTCTTTCAGGTTTTCCATCTCTTCTTTTGAAATCTTTTTAGACCACTTATCTACAGATGAAATGGTTGTTGTTTTTTTTTTTTTTTTTTTTTTTTTTTTTTTTTTTTTTTTTATATACTCTCATAGAATAAGTGTTCCAGTCTGTTGGCTAGAAATATAAATAGAGTTTTTTAATTAAAAGTCTCAGCTTATATTGTAAAAGGAAGATATTCTACCAACATAAAATAAGATCATTTGTATCGTGAACAAGTAAATTGATTTAAATAAAATTCAGGAAACAAGTAATTAAAATACTTTCTTAACTATAATCATAGGTTCAGAAAACTAACTAAGTGATGTTTTTTCAGAAACAAGTCTCAGCAATTCTTTGCTTATCTCTCCCAGTAAGTTACTATGATAGTCATCAGTGTGGGAAATGCCATTCATTTAGGAAGATAGTATGTGTCTATTATAGAGCAAAGTTACTGATCTGTATTTAAGACCTTCAAATTGGTGGTTAAAATGCTATAGAAATGACACACTACACCATCCAGTATAAGTTTTATATAAATTGTATTTAAATACAATTGCTAATATATCCTGATGCTTTCATAGCATCAGGATATAATGTTACTAAAGTAGCTCTAAAAGTTATCTTAATATTTCCTTTTCAAGATAACATGATGGTTGCTCTAACACTCACTACTCAACTTTTGCCCAGTTTAAAAGCATATTTGTACAAGATAGGTATTCAATGAATGTTTATAGAATGATCCCTTCAAAAATAAAAAAACAATTACAATATAGTTGATTACATCAGTCAATATGCATTTATTAAGGCACTGTAGTAAGTACATCACTTCTAAGTAGGAAGTAAGGTAAATATGTCTGTTTTCTTACAATGTCTAAAATGATCACATTTAAGATTATAAGAATATTCTCAAATCCCTGTTAGAGTGATAAACATTTTAAATAGAATGATCAGTGTTTGTGGCAGCCCTTTTCATAGTGGCAAGAAACTGGAAACTGAGTGGATGCCCGTCAGTTGGAGAATGGCTGAATAAGTTATGGTATATGAATGTTATGAAATATTACTGTTCTATAAGAAACGACAGCAGAATGATTTCAGAGGGGCCTGGAGAGACTTAAATGTACTGGTGCTAAGTGAAGTGAGTAGAACCAGGAGATCATTATACATGGCAACATCCATATTATAGAACAATCAACTCTGATGAACATGACTCTTCCCAATAATGAGTTGATTGAGGCCAATTCCAATGATCTTGTGATGAAGAGAGCTATCTACACCCAGAGAGAGGACTTTGGGAACTGAATGTGGATCACAACATAATATTCTCACTCTTTTTGTTGTTGTTCAATTTCATTTTGTTTTCTTACTCATTTTCTTTTCTTTTTGATCTGCTTTTCTTGTGCAACAAGAGAATTGTACAAATGTTTACACATATTGGATTTAACATATATTTTAACTTGTATAACTTATATTGTATTGCTTTCCATCTAGGGGAAGGAGAGGAAAATCTGAAACACACAAAACTATACAAAGGTCAATGTTGAAAAATTATCTGCATATATGTTTTGAAAATAAAAAGCTTTAAAAAAACAAAGATAAAATCTCTTCCTTGTCATTTTTGGTTTTGTCCTCATCTTTCTAATATCAATCACATGGATTTATTATTTCTGGACAATTTCCCAATACCAGATTTTTCTAGGTTGAGTTTATTTTCTCCTGCCCTCATGACAAGACATTTAGATGCACTGTCATATTGGTTACCTTCATTTCTTCCTATTGTGATCATTCTCAAAGAATGTCTTACATTTAAAGCTTTTGTGAAACTATTCTATAAGACCTCTAAAGGTAGAGAAAAGATACCATCTGGAACCATGAGTTCTGTTTGCTAGAAACCTATTTGGGGGACTCCTTCAAAAACAGAGTTCTAAGTATATCTGTCCTTGTGTTACATATAGATGTGAAATATCTGCTGTAATATTTTCTGTCTGCCCTAACATATATTCAGTTCACTTTATCTAGAAGTGACCTTCTGCAAATCTCATCCATTCCTTTACATACTTTGTTATCTTAAGAATACACACATGGAGATAGCTAGCTGACACCGTGGAAAGAATCCTGGTCCTGGAATCAGGAAGATATTAGTTCAAATTCAGTTTCTAATATTTACAAATCATTTAATCTCTGTCTTATTTCCCTCAACTATAAAGATGTTAATAAATAAAAATAAGATAATAATAGTACCTATATCCCAGGGTTATGGTAAGGATTAAATTAAATATTTGTAAGGTGCTTGGCATAGGGGCTGGCACATTATAGACACTTGACAAATATTTGGTTCCTTTCTTTCATATGTAATAGAAGAAATATTTCAAAAATAGCTCATTGTAAGAGACAAAAAAGATAGTATTCTTGTCAATAAAATCTTAGACTTATAGAAACTTGAGCTAGAAGGCAGTACAAAAAAAAATTAATCCAAATCCTTGATTTTTACAGATGAAACAACTGAGAATCAAATGACACATTCCTAGTCCTATGGGAAGAATAAGCAAAAGAGTCAAAATTTGAATCCAAGTCTCCAACTCCAGATCCATTGTACTTTATTAATATTCTGTTTTCAGGATGATAATGAAAAGAAGAGATAAGAAACTTTGCTTATATTATTAGCAATTACCTGGGGAAGGTTATCAAACACCTAGATGCCTATAAAAGATTGTTGAAATGAAACTTCCATCAATCAATCAAGATTTAAACTCTCATAGAAACACTAGCTGGTTATTCAAAGGCAAAGATCTAGATAGTTAATTAGCTCACCACAAGTACCAAAGCTTTAGCAACAATTTACAAAGCAATGGGTGAAGAGAGTGGATGAGGAAAAAAATCTCCATAGAGTTTCCATTGCCAACTGATTTGACACATTGGAACTAGTACAATATAAGAGGCATGAGACATTCAAATATCCATCTGATTTTGTACCCAAAACAGTAGAAAATCCAGCAAATGAATCTCAGGGCTTCATGAAGAAATAGGACCTGATAATCTCTCAGATCTCCTCCAGGTTTAAAATTTTATAATCACGTAGTCTAACAGGGCAGAGCAAAGTGCAAATTCCAGTCCCTGTTGTCTGACACCACCTGCTGAAAAATCTCTGGTATAACAACAAAGCTTGTTATGATGTAACAATAAAGTTTGCAAGCTGACTCTGGGCTCCCATATGATTTCTCTAATTCTAGATCCAGGTGTGCTTGAAACACAGTAGAATTGTGTTCAACACTCATACCTAGTGACACAACTTCAGAATGTCATATCAAGTCATGTCCATTAAAAAAACAATAACAACAGAAAATGTTTATTATACACTTTATCACCTAGTTATTAATATAATTCCAGATCATTAGTATAATAATAATAATTTTATTAATAGTAACCATAATAATAGCTCTGTTTTGTAGCCCTTTAATATTGACAAAGTACTTGACATATATTATCTTACTTGATCTTCACAAAAAGATTTGTGAGGTAAAGATTATAGGTATTACTATTCCCATTTTACAGATGAGAAAATGAGATTGAAAGAGCATAAGTGACTCAAAAGTAATCACACAGGTCATAAGCATTAGAAATGTGCTATAATTTGAACCCAGGCCTTTCCTGATTCCAGCTCCAGCTTTTTACCACTTTTATCATTTTACTATGCTTATAATGTAGTGAAGAAACAGACAGACTGCCTTTGAAGATTTAAAATTTAAGTCAAAACTATATTATTGTTCCATTTAAGCCTACTATTTCTTAGCTGCAATTTTTATTACAGAATTTGGTTCAATATAATAAAGTAATTGCCAACAATCTGGAAAATACACCATAAGGTTGCAGAAACTATTTAAACATATATAAATCTCAATTTGTACATCAGCAAAATGAAAGGATTGGATTTGAAATATCTAAAACCCCTATGAACTATGATTCTATGTCTATCAATTAGAACTTTGAATCATAGACTCATTCAATTAAAAAAGATCTCAGAAGTCATTTAGTCTTTGCCTTATCCAAGAATAAATCTCTCTCCCCCACAACATTCCCAATACAAACAAGTCCAGTGAGACAAGGAACTCATTAAACTCACAAAGCCATTATATCTTCAGGTAACTCTAATCATTGAGAAATATTGCTTTGTATTTAGCCAAAATTTGCCTCCTTGTAACTTCCCCCACATTGTTCTTAGTTCTGCTTTGTTGAGCCAAACCAAACAACTTTAATCCCTTTCCCAGAGACAGATCTTCGTAGATTTGAAAAAAAAAAGATATAATATCTGTCAATGAAGTTCTCTTTTCTCAAGAGGAAACAACCTCAACTCCTTCAACCACCCATATGGCTGCAAGCTGTCCTCAACTGGATATGTTCCAATTTGTTCAAGACCTTCTTAAACTGCATCACTCAGAATTTAACACAAATCTCAAGATGTGGTCTGACTGGTATAGCAGACAAGAGGATTATCATATTGGTTTGTCTGAACACCATACCGTTAGAGCAATCTAAAAATCCCCTGACATTTTGAGGCAGTTACATCACATTACTTGCAGTATACTAAAACCCTAAAATCTTTTTCATCTGAGTTATTTTTTAGCTATATATATTCTATCCCTCTACTTGCTCAAGTAATTAATGCTTTAAATCTTAAGTCCACTATTATAGTTTATCTGATTAGATTCTTTCTTTTGTTTCAAACTTTCTAGCTTTTTTGGATACTCTTTATGCAACATTCTGACTCTCCTTCCCAGCTTCAGGTCATTATAAAATTTAATAAGCATGTTATTACCATCATCACCCACAGCAGACAGGCAAGCAACAAGCGCTTATTAAGCACTTTCTATGTTCTGGGTATTGTTTTAAGTTGTTGTTTATTCCTCATTTTCAAAGAGGACCAATATCAGAGGATAGCATCTTGACTTGTGTATGAATTGGATTTAAGTGAGGCAGAAGTACACAAAGTGGTCAGCTTCATTCTCTCTTATACATCATCAAAGTCCAGTGGCAAGACAAAAATCAAGACTACTGGCGATGGCGCAGGATGTAGTAGATGACCTCAGTGTCTCGTCTGAGCATTGGCTATTAGAAGAAATTGTTCTTATCTACCCATTCCACTGGGGGATGTCTTCACCTGCTTGGGGTAGACATCCCCCTCACTCACAGATGGGTTTGAAGGTTGAATTAACCTGATTTATTCCATCTGCCGAAATGGTTTTACCAAGGTATGGTCACTGAACATGCTGCAGCTTCTTGGAGCCAGAGGTGACAGTTGGGTATATTAGGAGTATGAGGTGTTCAAGGAGGACTAGTGCCTCTGGTGTGATGTCTTGTTGAACCCTTTTCAAGACTCCTCACCTACCTTAGGTGTCTATCTTTCAATCTTCGATTATATCATCACTTTGATTATGACACTCTCTTGTAAAAAAATAAAAAATAAAATAAAATTCAATGATTTTCTACTCTCTACAGGATTGAATCTATATTCCTAAAACTGCATATAAGACTTTCCATAGTATGTTCACAGATCACTTATCCACCCATATCTGTAAGCATTACTTCACCAGAATTCATAACTCTAAGCAAATCAATCTATAACTCATCAAGCATTAGAAAACATGTGTACATCAGGTATCATGCTAGGCATGATCTATGCAAAAATAAAGAATAAAACTATCTTTCTCTTAAATTTACATTGTAATAACTGAAACAACAAATTCATATAAACATATGCAGAAGAAATATAGAGAGTAAATATACATAGAGAGAAAAGGGACATGTGAAAATATAGTGCCTATTAAATATGTAATAAAATTAGCATATAATTTCTTTTTTTCTTCCTTCCTCCCCAATCCTTCCCTAAAAAGGTTATACTAGACACCCACATATATGTATATACATATGTATGTATATATATTGTGCATATACGTAAAATCATAGTTTTAATCCATTCTTTCTCTGTATGCAGATAGTACCTTTCTTCCTATTAGCTTCCTTTGAAGTAATTTGGGTATTTATAATCAAAATAACATAAAGTTGTTCTTAAAATAATGTTGTGTTACTACATACAATGTTCTCTTGGGTCTGCTCATTCCCTCTTCATTATTTCAAGCATGTTTTAATTTCACATGTGGTTTTTTAATTGTGAGTGGGGACAAGTGGGGGATAAGAGAAATTAGAACTCAAAAATCTTAAAAAAATGTAAAAAAAAATTATTTTGAATATAACAGGGAAAATGTTAAATAAATAAAATTAAGTCTATCCATGTTTTTCTAGGATCATCAAGCTCATCATTTTTTATAACACAGTAGTATTCCAAAACAATCACATACCACAACTTGTTCAACCATTCTTCAACTGATAGGGCATCCCCATAATTTCCAGTTCTTTGCCACCACAAATGTTTGTTTTATTCCATAAATTAAAATTTAAATAAATAAAAAATTACATATATATATATATATATATATATATATATATATATATATATATATATATATATATATATATATATATATATATGTATAGTGCCTGCTCTGCATCTAGAGCTTAGAGAAGGACTCTGTGAGATGAAAGTGATAGGATGTGGAGAGAATAGGAAGAATTCTCAGCACAAAAGCGTGAGAATGGAAGTAGAAAGACTTGTGTGAGGAACAAAGAGAAGATTTATTTGACTTAATTTGCATCTTTAAAGTTGTCTTGCATTTTCCTAATTCTACTTCATTCATGTTGCTTTCCCAATTCCACTTGAAATGCCTTCCTCTTTACCCACCCAAAAATCTATTGTTCTTCAAAGCCCCATTCTCAAAACATCTCTTTGAAGTGGGATCTGAACTTTTCATCTCCATAACATTTACAGTCAGAACTATCAGAACTATTTAGCACTAGCTCAATCATAAGACTGCCTTGCATTATAGTTATTGACATGTATCATCCCTTTGTTCCTAAAGAGTATGGATATCTTCTTTTTTTTTTTTTTTCTTTTTTAAAGTCCTGCATCCACTGTTAACCAAACTCTTGACAAAGCACAAGCATCACAGATGCTCAATAAATATTTGGTTTTGATTGAAATCAGATATTTTTAAGCTGAATTTTGAGAGAGATAAAAATGACTTACAGTAGAGCTAAAAAGCAACCAATAATAGGCATAAATTTTAGCTTAAATAGCAATTCAGAAGTAAAAGGGGGAGATAAACAAGAAAAATAATGAAAACAAGGATTTGCTTGACTACAAAATGGGTAAAGGTGGGCAAGGTGATAGAATATCTAAAGATCCAGAGGAGACACATTCATGAGAAGTGTAAAGATGTAAAGATCTGCTTTGCCAGCAATGCTCCCCAGGGCACAACTTGGAAAACACCCACAGACCACATGCATGGTAAGCACTCTGGAAAAAGCATAGTGTATGAATCTCTGTCAAATATTATACTGACCTAATTAGAGCCTGAAGAAAGACTGAGAAGCTCTAGCCAAGATTGACTATTACTTCTTTTCTCCCATTGAGGATAACAAATATCATTTTTATCAGCCATCCCAGAGCAGAGGCAGGATTGAAGTGAGAGAGCTCAAATTTGAAGACAATTGATTCTGTGCAAGTAGCAATGAGGAGAGCAGAAAACTACATGAAATAATTATCAACACAGCCCGTAGGTATGCCAGATGGCCACCATGGACAATGGCAAGCCACAGAGATGATATGAAATGTTGATGACTTTTTTAATGGGCACACAATGAAAGCCTGTAATTTCGGAAACAAACTAATAATAGAACAAAGGTGAGCAGGACATAAAAGACTCAAAAACTGCTGCCTTTATTTACTCATCTGTATTTGCACTGCCCCTAGCAACAACTCATGTGTGTAGGTGGTGTTAATAAGTGCTTTTGATTACCACAATGATAAACTTGTGCCATGTAAGACTAATAATAATGGTGGGTTTTTAAGCACAAAGCTGATATTCCAGAGTGTCATGTAGCCAACAATGAATGCCTTGTTCAATGACTCCCGTGTTAAAGTTATCCTTTTTTTTTTTTTTTTTAACTCAAATGCATTACCTGCATAGGCCAGATTTACCACTGTCCAATAGTCAAGATGCAGATTTAAGCAATGTGACATTCACATTTCTTTCATTTCTTATGGCAGGATTTTGCTACATACAAAATAGGACCAAAACAGCCCTTCAACAGATTCTGTCATTTTTCCACATGTTTAAAATACTACTAACTTTGAGCTTCCAATTTTTTTGAAGCACCTTAAAAATATCTTTTCTCATACCATTAATTGCAAACTGTACTGCTGCTATATAAAAGCATTTTTTTAAATAATATTCATTGATGGTTTCTGTTTTTTAGATCAGCATGGTATCCCATATATCACTCCCCTTTCTACCCCCAAGAGTCATTTCGTATAATTAGTAGTTTTTAATGAATTTTATGGTATATGTCAATTTTTCTAAGTCTAACAGAATATATATAAAATCTTGTACAATCTTCCAAGACTGAAACAATCTATTCTTTCACTGTATTATCAAAGGTCTTTGTAAGATAAGGTAGACAAAGTATAATAATGGAAGTAGTAATTTATATCCTCTATAACTCAATGAGAGCATTTATTATGTCTTAATCTTCCTTGGATTATCACAATCCCTAATACACTAACATATACATAGAGTGGGCATTTGGTAGGGCAAATACAACTCCTGCATTTTTCTCTCAAAAAAAAAAAAAAAACCTAAATAAAAGAAATGTTCTGTGCTTAATCAACATATATATATGCACTTACATGGTTATGAAAAAGTTTAATGTTAAGTCCCAGGCTTGTATCCCTGAAGGGCTCAGAATCAGCCAGAGTCAGGATAAGCAAAAGTCCTTGCCCCACATTGGGCGTCAAAAATGTAAAGTTCTGTTTCTCTCTAAATTGTAATCTTTCTCTTGGGGAAACCTGCCCCTCAAGAGAACAATTACAATTTAGAGAGAAACAGAACTTTACAGTTTAATATTACAAACATTAGGTCATTCCTTATATATGCTGCAATGTTTCTATTATATTGATGATTCTTGGAGAAAAACAGAAAAAAAAGAAAAAAAGAAAAAAAAAAAAAAAAACAAAAAAACCTGTTTTTCTCCTTATAGAAAATAACTCAGCTGGCCTTATCTACAGAATCCATGACTTTATATATGCTAAAATCTTATTGATCTTAATTATGATTTTAAATAAATTCTTATTTATGAATGTAACAAATGGATAATCTCTATTTCTCCCCACCCTTCTCCTACTCACTCTGTTGTCTGCCAAGTAAAATACAATTAATTGATTTTCTCCTGTAATTGCCTAAGTCATGGTTGTTCTTTGTCTGTGATCTCAAGTCATAATTCAGGTTACCCTAATGACAAGTTTAGGAATCCAATGCTTCTGTTAATCACAGTTTTATTCTTGTGTCAAGGAGATCTGTTACAATTGAAGAAGGTAGATAGATACCAAGGAGTCTGATCCACTATGTTTTCACCATTAAGTCATCCTTCAAGGATGTCTGTTTGTTATCCAAATTAAGTGTGGTTTGCTATCTCTTCCCTAGAAGATTGCAGCCAGATTCAAACAATGAATGAACATTTCTTAGTCACAAGAGGGAAAGAAGTGAGTTGCAGCCAGCCCCTCATTCCGAATTTCCAACCAATCATATTGTTCCCCATGCCTCAACTCTATTAGCCCCCCATTCACAATGCTGAGCTCTTTTATTCAATCACAATTTGTTTACCACTTAAGGACACTCTATTCTTTGTTCTGTACTACCCAAAACCTTATTATAAAAGAGAGCTGTTCCCTTTATTCAGGGTCTCAGGTTTGCTGAGGAAGCTAAGATACTATTTGTTGGCAAATTTGTGCTTTACTAATAAAGTGATTATGCTTGGAACTTCGTGCCTTACAATCCACCTGAATTTCAAGTGTTACACAAGAGAATCATGGCTCTCCAAGACCACTCTAGTCTTTTTTTTGAGGGTTGAGAGAGGGTGATCATCCCCCTCTGAATCTTTATTCTAACTGTCCTGCATGTATTCAACCCCAGACTGAGAACTCATATCCTGTCTAGCCTGGATTTGGTTTCTTTCCTAAGTACAGGTGATTCTGAGATAGAAATTTCCAATGTTAGGGGAAACCTGGTAAGTTCAAGAGGTCTAGGGATACTAGATCTTCAGAGATGACTATATTATAACACTAATGTTTCTTAGGGGGGAGGGGAGGAGGGGAGAAACTACCTCTTTATCAGGTTTACCAGAAGACATGGACCTGAGAGGAACTGTTTGGACAATCTAGAGAGGGGATGAAATGTCAATTTAACAGTTCCAAAAACTGCTTCATTTTCTAATATTTAAATCTCAACCTCCTGGGACTGATGATTTAAGTTCTGAATGAATGATTTAAGTTCTTACTATGTGCCAGATACTGTGTTTAACATTGGGGACAAAAACAAATATGCAAGACAGTCCCTGCTGTTAGTTAAAATTTTACCTAAAAGAGCTGTCTTTTATCAGAACATGCTTGTAATTGTATAGAAGAAATAAATAACTGACTTATACTTGGTTTATATTATTCCACTAAATATCTTTTCACCTTTTTTCTGGGGTGGGGAGACATTAGACCAGAAAGGGAAGCTGAAAAAAGATAGAAATAATGTATCAAAGAAACCTAATCTTCTCCCTCCCCACTAGGACTGAATTTGGTTATCCATATGCGTGGATTTAAAGTTGAAAAGAAATGAAAATGAAGTATACTTCCAAATTTTTGCAAAAAGTTAGTGTTTGCAGAAGGAAATATATATAAACTAATACATAGATTTGTTTTTTTCTTTGTTTTTTTAGTTGATTAGTTATGTCCAACTCTTTGTGACTCCATCTGGGGTTTTCTTGGCAAAGATAATGAAAGTGTTTGCTATTTTCTTCCATTTTACAGATGAGGAAACTGAGGCAAACAGGATTAAGTGACTTGCCCAAAGTCATACAGTTTGTAATTATGTAAGACCAGATTTGAACTCAGATCCTCCTCGGGTCCAGGGCTAGCACTCTATCTACTGTAGTACCTATCTGCCCCTATTTTTCTTAGTTATATTTGTGGAAGTGTGGAGGAGAGCAGAAAATTGGAGAAAGAATTGGGGGAAGAATAGGATAGTAACATAATTTGAAAAAAAGAAAAAAAAAGTATATTGAAACACTTAAAAAGACACTGAAGTTCACAGAACCACTATCAGAGAAATATTGTCATTACCATATTAAATATAATAAATACTTATTAAAATAAACTGCATGTAATAGAAACTGATGATTCCAAATAAGCCTCTTCTGTTGTCTACACAGGAAAGTGTTCATGTATATTGCGTTTGCAATGTTCTTAACAATAACAAAAAATTTTTAAATATTAAAAAAAAATCATATATTGTTTTTCATAATCTTTTTTAAATGGTATCAGCTGTATCCTCGGTTAACAAAGTTGAAGTTAGGTGGTACCTAAGGAGATTACGTAGGCCAATCCTCTCATTTTACAAATAAGAAAGCCCAGGGAAGTTGAGTCATACTGGATTTCCAAGGTAATGAACAGTAAGAGTCAAAATCAGGAACAGAATCTCATCCTATGACACCCTAGCTAGTCTAGGATTCTTTGCACAATACTACACTGACTCTTGATTATTCCAGATTTTTACATTCTGACAAGAAAAGAAATATTCACTGCAACACTGCCTACTATGTACATAGCACCATCCAAGAAACTGTAGGACACAAAGGAGAAATCATCATTCTCACTGCTAACTCTTGAAAAGTATTTAAAATATACTATGGAAATAAACCCCACCAAAAAAATGATATTATCATTTCTGAGATCCCCTTCTTAATCTTTTGACTACTTTAATAAATTGCCTCTAACAGTTTTGCAACCTGGCCCATTATTTTGAGCATACTCTTTTGTACCATACAGAGGTCTCTTTCAACTATAAACATATGATTCGGTAAGCAATGAATGAACCCTTCAATCTCCTTTATTATCCCTCCCTCTGTACTCTATTCAATGCTACTTTTCATTTTTCAGATGGCTAGCTGAATTATACGTTGCCATAATTTCCCTTCTTTATTATCTTACCATTTTCCATATATGTAATTTTATCATCTTCTACTTCTACCTTCCTTCCCAAATACCTAGACTATGACTGGCTTTTTTACAATATTACCTTCACAGATCGGCAGGGGAGTCGTCGGCTCAAGCATTATAGAACTACTCATTATATCTAAAAATACAGGTTCTTTGTGAAACCATTCTGATATAAACAATGAACACAGTCCTGTGACACTTTCCATAATGGAAATCCAAATAAAACTTCTGCATAGTCAGCAACTTCATCTTTTTAACAAAGCCTAAAAGACAAAGATTTAAATGTATTCCCAAGCTTTTATCTTTTCATTAGTATCTTTCTTCAGCATGAAGACAAGGGATGTGAACTAAAATTTCAGTTTCCTTCCATTGTACACAAATATGAGCCAACTCTGCTAGAGGGCTAAAGAACCCTCAAATATGTGGACATGTCATTCCATCTCAAATGACCAACAAGGTTCACAGAAACTGTAAACTAAGGTTACTTCAAGTTCATATCTGCCTTTACTAGATGTTTATTGAGTCTCTATTATGTGGGGGGGGTCGGGGGGAATAATGGCAAATTCTGTTCAAAATTCAAAATTGACAGTAAAGCAATTGGGTCTCAAAGGGCAAAATCTCTTCTTCCTTACTAATGACCTCTAAGAAATCTACCTGAACAGCTTATAACTTTTCATATTAATCTACCTTTTTATACTATATGTATAAATGGTTATTTCTACCTCCACCCACCCACAGAGAAATGAGTGTTCAACAAACAAATAACAAACAAAAAGACAGACCAAATCTGTGATAGGTATATAGTACAGGGGCTAGACACATGCATTGAGAGAAGGTATTAGAATATTAAATAATTTTCTGTAACATATTTTCAGATATATTATATAATTCTACAATTCCATATTAATATTAGAATGCATATCCTGAGATATCACAAGCCTACAGAAAATCAAGAAGAGAAAATAGAAAGTAGAAGATTTATGTTTTAAGAGAAAATTCCATGAACAATTCAAATGCAACTAAGTATGTATTGTCCCAAACCTAAATTAACCAAAGAAAAGCCTTCAAATTAAAGAAGTCCTTTTTATTTAGGAATAACAACCTTCTAGTTTAGTAAAACTTAAAACACTACATAAATGAGACCTTCTATTATTGACCAGCTTACACATTGAGAGAAAAAATTTCTGAGTAAAATTATTTTACTTCATGATTATTTTAAGTAACCTATTCAAGACATGTCAACAGAAAAGACTTAATCGGTATTATTTCTCTCCAGAGACAGTTTTCTAAAAAAATTAGAAAATGGTAACAAGAAAATATAATAAAGTAAATAAAAAGAGTATCTGAAATTTTGAGGTAGGGAAAAGAGAAAGAAAAGGATATGAAAATAGCTACCCCCATCAAATGTATGCTGTATGTCTAATTATAAATTCTTCTTCACTCCAGGAGAAAAAAGAACAAACTCACAGAATTCTGGAAGCAACTCAAAGGGATTTTTTTAGATCATCTAAAGCAACTGCCGCATTTTACAGACAGAGAAGTAACCCCAGAAAGGCTCTGACTTACCCAAGTTCACTCACTTAGTCATTGACAGAGCCAAGCCCAGAACCCAGGTCTCTGGACTTTCAAGCTAACATTCTTTCCACTATCTCATATAAATGTCAGAGCAAGAGCACAGTGGGGACTATAGAAGATGTCAAGGAACAGAGATTATGGAAGTATGGTGGCAAAGTGGAAAATAAGAGCTGTCTGGGGGGGAAATGAGGATTATAAAAATTATTCTATCAAAAAAAAGTTACACTGAACTTCCAAAATAGTACGTAGGTTGGCCAAACACCAGTCTGATTTTTATTTTTAAAGGTTTTAAAGCAGTAAGAAGCAACTTGGGAAATTTATATAAGCATGAAGAGAAAAAAAAAAAAAAAATCCAGCAAAGGATATATATCAGAGGATTCCACTGTATAGAGTTTACATTTTTTTTTTTTTTTTTTTTTTTTTTTTTGCATAGTAGAGAATTGAAATGGAAGGCCTAGGACAAAAAATGGAGCCATCTGGTGAATAAAAGAAAGGCTGATCATTGTGCTTAAGCCATAAAAGTGGAGTCAATGAACCTGTCTGCTGTAAACAGACTACATGAATATAGTTTTGACTCAGGAGTTATTCAGAACGTAATAAAATAGTAGGAATTCAAAATGGCTGAGCTTTTATTGTATAGATGACACATTACTGAAAGGCAGAAAAATGAAGTAAAAGTCTAGGTAAGGTAATCTCTACTACCTTCCTGAAGGAACAGGGACACAGGAACATGTACAAAACTTTCTCTCTCTCCTTCTTCCCATTCTCCCTCTCTTCCTCCTCCCATCCTTCTTTCCATCCCAACATCCATACTCTTCCCTTGGGGAGGAGGGAACAAATTGCCAGAAGTGAATTAGAGGGAACATTCTGTTTGGGAGTAACAAAGATTGTTTTGTCACTTGGGAAAACAAAAGAGCTAAATGTCACAAACACAAACAACATTCATGTTCATTCTTAATCATCCAAATTAGAATATCCTACAATCTCAAAGCTTGAAAAGACCTCAGAATTTATCAATTTTAAGCAATACCTGGAAAAGAATTCCCACTACAACATTCCTAACAATTGATCATGCAATCTTTGTGAGGTTTATAATATAATGAACTCACTATTTCCCAAGGGAAAGCTAAAATTTGGGGAAATTTTTCATTATATTAAGTTGAAACATTTTGTCCTTTAATTTATGTCTAGTGTTCCCAACACATACTATCCCTAGAACCAAGCAAAATAAAACCCATTCTTCTTCCATATGACTAACCTTCAAATGCTTGAATAAAGCTAGTATGACCCTCACATGTCTTTTCTTGTCCAGACTACAGTTCTTTCAACCTATCATTATGTTCTAGTTAAATGTTAACTTTTTCCCATCCTGTATTTGGATTTTAATGAAAGTGTAGAATTTTACATTTGTCTCTAATACATCATGTATATGTATGTATCAATGTACTTTTATTAGTTTTATCCCATCATCCTAGTCTGGTAAGATCTTGGGGGGCGGGAAGGGGAGGGAAATCCTAATTCTTTCTTTCAACATGTTAGCTATCTTTCCCAGTTTCATGCCATGTGAAGATTTCATAATTTTTTAAAATCACTGATGTCAAATGTTGACCAGAAAAAAGGTAAAGAAAACAGCCTTGCAGTCCTCCATGAAAACTATCCATTTAGACTAACATGAATCCACGGGACTCAAAGAGTTGGTGACCATTTAGCCCATTCCAAATGGACTTTACTATCATCTTTTCACATTTTCCACAAGGATATTAATAGAGCTTTGTCAAATGTCCATTTGAAATCCAGACCTAATGTATCCATCCTTTAGTTTTCCACTTTGATAACCCCATCAAAAAAGAAATGAGGTTAATCTAGCCTGATTTCTTCTCGATGAACCTAAGCTATCTCATAGTTTGACTTTTAAAGCCCTTTATTATCTGTCAACTTCTTAGTTTTATTTTTTATATTTTCTACCCCTACATTCTATAAATAGCGATGATGACCTTTTGTCTGTTTGTCACACAGGACATCTATCTTCTGACTCCTTGCTTTTTAAAATAACTTCTGCCTACCAACTTTCCAGTTTCCTTCAAAATACCATTCATATCCAGCCTTCTGCAGGCACCTCCCCCCATTCCAACCCCTGTCCAGTACTTTTCCTCAGAAATTATCTCCCCTCTACTCTTTATATATAATTTTCATGTAAATAGCTGTTAGCCTGTTGTCTCCCTAATTAGAATGAAAGTTCCTGGAGGAAAGAGATCTTGTTTTTTCTTTTTCTTATTATCTCTGGAATTTCAAACAGTATCTTATACATAAAAGTACTGCTAAATAAATGCTTGTTGACTAATTCAAATCTGGGAACCAAACTGGGTGGGAGAGCTGTCCTGTTCTCAATATAAACATATAAATCTGTAGGAAGGAGTAGGTTTATAAGGAAGAGAAGATATTGATTTCCATTTGTGCTCAAGAACCCATTGGTTCATGTAGGCAGTTAGTGACAGGGTATTATTCAGAAGACAAAATCTGAAATTTTTCACTTATCTTGGGATTTCAATTTGCCCTTAACCATTTTGTTTAATGCCAGTTTGAAATGTATTTACCTTGATGGAGAAAACATAAGCAAAAATGAGAAATGAATAGCTTCTGCCTTCTTTTTCTTATTCTTATTCTTATTCCATTTATCCCTAAATCATTTTTGTTTTCATATACATTCTCAAAAAATGTCTGCTCATCCTGCATTTTAATATTACTGGTAATCATTTGTCATTTTACATATCTTCTTTCTTGATTCTATTTTCTGCATAATTTTTTTTCTGAACTGGTTTATTAGTTCAATATATATATATATATGTGTGTGTGTGTGTGTGTATGTATGTGTGTATATATATATACACATATATATGTATATATATATATGCTTGTGTGTATATACATACACAAATATAACTTTACATATAGATATAGATATAGATAACTTTTATAAAATATAACTTTACTCAAGAGAATTTTCCTTTCCTGAGGAGTTTATTTTCACTGTAGAATGCCTCAGGGAATGAAATCCTATGTAACAATTCTTTAAAATCTTCCCAGTCCATTCTTCCAAAGTGTTAAATTTAGGACACGCTGTGCTGAATAGTCCCCTGTTGTGGACTCAAAGATACTGGTCAGTGTCTCCTATAAGGTTTCTACCATTTTTATTTTTTATAAATTTGTTATGTTCTTTGTTTCTTATAGCATCATAGTATCTCATGTATTTTTCCCTTCCCCATAAAATCCATGCCATGTGATAACTGGTATTTTTTGCAGAGGAAAAAAAAAAAATAAAGTCAATAGAAATAATTGATATATTGGAAAAGTCTGAAAACATTTGATATAGCACCTGTAGCCCTCTAACTTCCACAAAGTGTTAGGATGCAGGGATCTTGTCACCTCTTCAAGTTCCACTTTTTACTGTAATTTTGCTACATTAACTATTGGTTATTTTGGTGTGTCATTGGTCCTTCCTTTCATAGTGTTGTACTTACTGTTTAGGTTTCTTGCCTCTGCTTATTTGGCTCTTCATAAGTTCATATTGATCTTTGCATACTTCTATGCTTTCATCATATACATAATTTTCTTACAACACAGAAATATTACATTCACATCCAACATTTTTCTAATTGATGGGCTTGGGCTTCTATCTTGTTTCAATTCTTTAACTATCATAAAAAAAAGGTATAAATATAAATAAAAATATGGACTTTTATCAATAGTCTCCTGAAAGAATAAATTCAGTAATGGAATCTCTGGTTCAAAGAGTATGGACACATCAATCATTTTATTTGCATAATTCCAAATTGTTCTCCAAAATGGTTGTTCCATTCAATACTATTGTTATTTTTTTTAAATCACTTTTGTCCATTTGCCCTGTATAAGATAAAACTTCAGGTTTGTTTTGATCTACAATTATTAGTGATCTGGAGAATTGTTTCATGTAAGTGTGTGTATGTATGTATGTGTGTGTATATATATATATATGTATATATATATATGTTTGTATATATATTCATATATTTTAGAAACAAAACCCTTATAAGAGAAATTTAATTAAAATATTTCTTTCCCATTCAACCATTTCCCCCTCTTATCCCAGATGCATTAAGGTTGTCTGCATGGAAGCTTTTTAGTTTCAAGTTCTCTCTTCTGCTGTAGACACAGTATTATGTTACTTCGGTCACCTTAATCTTTTTTTTTTAAGATGGCCTTGTTCCCATTAGTTCTCCTCCTCTCACCCTTGGTCCCCTCTTCTCATCTGGTGTTCCTGTTTCCTCTCTTCCCCGTTAACTAGTCCTGTTCCTTAGTTTTAAATTTCATTTTTGTACCCCTTTTTCAAAAATGATTTCTTTACACGACTGTCTTCATTATCCATCTACTCTTTCTGTTCACTGTAGACCCTATTCTCTGATGTATGACCACTATAATTAAGTGTCTCTCTCTTTTCTCTGTATTCTTCATGCTGTCAAAGCTTCCAAGGTATTTTTATTCTGGACTCTCCCCTCTAGGGATTTTCTGCCCCTGCTTTATAGGACATTCCCCTATAGCATTGTGCCTCACTTCTACAACAATAATAATTACTGCAGGTACAAGAGAAAATATTGTCTTGCTTCATGGTAGGGCTTCTCTCTCATCAGATTCCTGATCATGCAGCCCATCATTGATCTATACACTCTCTTATTGCTTTTTTCCCCCTACATTTGCCAATGTCCTTCCTGAGTCCATGTTCACTCACTCCTCCAAGTACAAGCTACCCTAGCTTTCAGCTCCTCCCCTCCCAGCACAAACTCTTCAAACACCCAATTTCCCAGGCTCCATTAGATTTAAGATTCTCTCGCTCCATCAATCATCTCTCTTCCCCCACAGGAGCATAATGGAATCCTTTCTTACCTGCCAAATAAAGAAGGTTTCCAATCTTCCCTCCCCTTTTTCAAGCTTTCTCCCCTCTTCTTCGTCTGCTTCCCTATAGATTTTTCTCTTTTTCTTCTCATTACTGGCCTTGATTTAACCAAGGTGCATCAATCACTTCTTTCTATCTGCCTGCTTCCCTCCTTCCTTACATGTACCCTCCCTTGTGGAAATGTAGTCCCACAAAAGACAATGGTTCACCTGCAGGCAGGATGTCACCAGGCACTCTCCATAATTCCCCCTGTTAATAGAAACAAAAAAATTGACTTATCCAGAATCACACAACAGCTGGCTGAGACAGCACTTGAACTCAAGCCTTGCTTACTTTAAGTCACTACACTACATAGTTGCCTTAATTATATATTAAATTAAGTTTTAAGAATTAAAGTATATAGCAGAAAGTCATGATTTCATATGCATTCTTCTTGTTTGCTCATCCATGTATATTAAAATGTTGGTGTTTGATAAAGGTCATAATAAGAAAGAAATTTTAATTTTTAATGACACCTTGGGGACAAGCAAACTTATACTTAATGGCAACTGCCCCTTCAGACTTTATATTGATCCAGTCAAAGGAAGTACCATCAAACAATCACACAAAAACCAGTATCTAAGATGGCACAAAGTGTGATCCAATGACAACCAAACTTCACAGATGCCCAAATTCAAAGCTTCAATTATGGATTTAAAAAATATAGACTCAAGTTGCAATTAGAGATACCTGGCAAGCAGATGTCTCTCAAAAAAAAAAAAAAAAAGTCTACCATGTAGTGTCTGAGGATTGTTACCCTACTTTTCTGACAATATGCTAGCATTAAATACCTACCTAGAATTTTGAGGTGGGAGGGAAAGATTTTCTTCCATTATTCTATTCCTAAGTGTCATTCTTAGTGAGGTTCCAAAAGAGAATACAAAAGGATTTCATAGATTTCATGGATATAGGGAAATTCCAAGAGAGAAAACTTTCTCTACCAATGCAGAACAGCACCTTCTTTGCAATTTCTAAAATTATAAAGTTATTTATATCAGAGGTGTCAAACATTCTTGTGCCCACAACACTTGCTAGTGTGGCCAGAACCAGGGAAATATTTTTTAAAATAATTAAATACAATAAATTATAGACAATATCAATAGGTAGTTCACTATGTCAATAAGCACCCACAGGAATCATTATGTATGATTTAGTGAGTCCTATTTCTATTTGAGTTTGACACCACTGACCTAGATCACTGAGAGGATATAAGCCACTTGGCCAGTGCTTGTCTGAGGGAAGATGCAAGCCCAGATTTCTACCTTCAAGGACAACTCTCTATTCAATCCACTATGCCCTCTCTGCCATGTTAATAATGCAAAGGCCTCTCATCTGTTATCAAGTAAAACAAGGTTTGAATTTCACATTCTACTGGTTGAACTTGTGGAATGCATCAAATTAGGGAAGTTTCCAGAGGAGAACAAACCTAATCTTTAGGCGTGGCCAAATTGGATTAATAGAAAGAGAAGGAGCATACACAAACAACAATACTTATAAGGGAGGATCAACATCTCCCAAAGTATAGTTCCCCTCCCTGGTATTATATTTCAGTGTCGTCTTTAGAAGGTTCCCTTTCTCTCAGTCACACTTGACTTACAGAGAGTAATTTTTATTGGATAAACCTAGCAACACTAGGGAGTTGTAAATGCTGGGTGTAAATTTTTCTCAAAGAGGAAAATTTAACAAAAGCATATATCTAATATTTGCAGGAGAGATAAGTTTTATATTCTTAATAGTGAAAAACCATGGATGTCCCAGAAGTCTTCATGCAGCTTTTTTTTTTTCCCCCCAAATAGCTTAAAACTGAATTCAGACTTTTGAGACATCCTATATGAATATTTGCAGGCTAATATAGCATATTGGAGATCTTTTTTTTTTTTTCATCTTACTAGTATCTTATTTTTCCAAATATATGCAAAGATAGTTTTCAATATTCACCTTTGCAAAATCTCGTGTTCCAAATTTTCCTCCTATTCATCCCTCCTCAAGATAGCAAGCAATATGATACAGGTTAAACATGTGCAATTCTTTTAAACACATTTCCATATTCTCCATGTTGGGGAAAAAAAATCAGATCAAGAAAGAAAAAAAACATGAAAAAGAAAAAAAAAAAAAACAAGCAAACAACACATTCAGTCTCCATAGTTTTTCTTCTGGATATGGATGGCACTTTTCCATCACAAGTCTATTGGAATTGCCTTGAATCACCTCATTATTGAAGAGAGTTAAGTCCATCATACTTGATTATCGCGTAATCTTGTTATTGTATACAATACTCTCTTGGTTCTGCTCAATTCACTTAGCATCATGTAAGCTTTTCCAGGCTTTTCTGAAATTAGCCCTCTCATTATTTCTTATAGAATAGTAATATTCCATTAAATTCACATATTATAACTTATTCAGCCATACCCCTACTGAGGTGCATCTACTCAACTTGGGAGATCATCTTTTAGGCATGAATTAATTTTATACAATTTTCTAAGTGTTTAACTCAGTGAATGTATGTATTTTTAAGAATAATTTCATTCTGGATATACAATAAATTGCAAATGAGCTCCCAGGATATAAAAGTATTTTAAGCAATATTTTCAAGAACATCGTTATCTATTAAAATGTTCACTGTCTTAGTGGAAATGTGTGCAAGACTTGTAAATTTTTTTTAAATTTTTAAAATTTTGTAAATTTTTTGTAAATTTAAATTATACCCATAGGTCAATTTATAGAAGTTCTCTGAACTTTGTGAATTGAAGGTAGCATCTCTCTTTTTGGATCTCTCCCCCAAACCTAAGCCAAAACAAAGTATACTCCAGATGGATAAAATAATTCTTCTTTCTTCACTCTCCCTCTTTTGGAAGGCAGGTTTTTGCAAGGCAATTGGAGTGAAGTGACTTAAAGGTCACTTAAATAAAAAAATGTTAAGGGCCTAAAGGTGGATTTGAACTCAACTCTTCCTGCTTCCAGAGGCAGTGCTCAATTCACTACACCATCTTGCTGCCCCAATAACGAAATTCTTTACCAACAAAATACATGTAACGTACAAGTATATACATAACATAACCACACTCATATATACACACCTTATATGTAAGTTATTAAATTTTCCTAAAGTAGAGAAAAAAAAATTATCATTAAAATAAAACAAACCCACATTTAAAGAATGTTGTATGAAAATGTATAATTATGCAAAAATATAAAATTGGAAGCAATTGTGCAATTATTACTTTTTCTCAGGATTTTTTTTATTCTTAAGCTTATGACTAAAAAATGTAAAAAAGAAATCACAGATTCCTTTTGCTTTGTTTTTATTATCAAAGCCAAAAATGTTGCTTCAGTCATTCACTTAATAGGCATTACCTAAGCATCTCCATGCTAGATATTGTACTAAGTCCTATCTTCATTCAGAGAAAGAATAAATAGATGTATAGCAAAGTTATACATATTTGTATCTAGTGGTAGCCTTCTCTAAGGAAGGGCAGGGAAGAAAAATATATAAATTATATATTTTTAAAAGGAGAGCAAGTTGTACATAGAGATTTGTAGCTTCATATATAATCATCTTTTTTTTTTTCCTATTGTACTGTTATGAAAATGCCTATTTCTTAAGGTCAGAATAAAATATTTTTAAAAAAGACCTTTAGGAACTTGCCATTGGGGTAAAAAAAAAAAAAACATGAACATATAAGACATATAGGAACATACAAAATATGTATTAAGTAATTTTTGTATGTTTGTTTGTTTTAAAGGACATTAGTTATTTGGAGGAAAAGAGATCTAGAAATATCCTTATATAAAATGAGACACTTGAGCTAAGTTCTGAAAGAAATTAGGCATTCTAGGAAGCAAGGAAAGGATATAGTGAATTCCAGACATGGAGTACAATATGTACAAAGGGAAAAAAACAGAAAGATTGCCTAGCAAGTAAACCACTGCAGCCACCACCATTTTCCCTAATGAATACCATCCTGAGCCCAAGAGCTTTGGGGAAAGCAATGCTTCCCAAACCATCAAATTTACTTCCTGTCACGTGGTTCTACATAAGTAACTGATAGGATTTTACCAGTGGAAATGATAGTAAAGAAAGATTACCATTTGCTTTGCCACAAAACCTTAAGGACTAAGAGACTTTTCATTTGATTTACAACTGAAATTTTTTGAATATGTTTTCTCCCTGATCATAGAGCTTCTTGAGAGAAGGGACTTTCTTATCTTTCTATTCATATCCTCAGCACAAAGCTCTATACTTTGCATGTAGTAAGCATTTAATACAATAGGGAGAAAAAACTGTTAATAAGTGAGAGTTGGAGTGACAGAGGACTCCAATAAGAATCGATGTTTATTTTATTCAAAAGTGTGAGAATTCAGTGTGAATTTGAGAAATGAGTACATAAAGGGTTCACTTCATATCTTTGTTGCTTTGAGCAAATTAACTATGTCTTAGGAGACTCATGTGTAGTTAGCCTATAAATGAAAATTAAGTGAACTTTATACTTCTTCATTGAAAACACTTTGTTCAAATGAAATTCTTTTGATTTATAAATTTTAACTCCTTTGTTGCAATCAAATAAACTTTTCAAAACTATCTTTTCATCCAACCTAATTTAACATCAAGTATTAAAGGTTCCTAGTTAATATATACATACAACTTTCAAGTCTGCAAGGTGCTTTACATATTATCTCATATATTCCTCATAAAAGCCCCAAAAGGATTATTTTCCTTTTTTGAGGGTTATTTTTTAGAGGAAGAGCTGATAAATAGAAGCATGTACAGAATAATTTTACACATATACCTATTTGTTTCTAATGGAAACCATCTTAGAGAGGGATGGAAGAAAAAAAGGGAGAGCAAAAAGAAAATTATATGATCATTTTGTTATAAATTTTAAAGGAATAATAGATTGTACAAAACAGATTTGCAGTTTTCATGTACAATCATCTTTTTGTAATTATACTGTTATGGAAGTGTTTGTTTTAGTCCACAAATTAAAAATTTAAAAAAAAAATCAATCCCAGAAAGCCATTATCATCTCCAATTCACAGAAGTCTGTAGAATTGAAAGCTTAAGAATCTTAAACTTTCATGAATTCAATGCATCACTCTTAAAATGTAAATGTACTTATTATACAAGAACTTCATTTCAAATATAAAGGTAAAATTTTGCCACTCACAACCACTATAAGAATCAGTGTACCATTATTTTCTGCCATTCTTCTCTTAATAGGATCACATTATTTGGACAGACAAAACAAGGGGCTGCTCCCCTCCTTGGATGTATGGTTGTTACAATCTTTCATTTATAAAAGCAGAGGTGTAGAACCTTTTCATTGTTAGAGAATTACTTTTTCATCGCTTCTCTCAAGGATCCATCTTTTTAGGCTCATAGATTTTAAGAAGAATTTTTGGTATTAAAAATTTTGAAAATTAATAAATAGTTTGTGAATCATAGATTAACAGTTGTGAAACAAAGCAAAGGCTCTGGTACTTGGTCAGCTATAATTGCTTTTTCAATGACAGTTGGATAATATTCATACAAAGTTAGTCATTTCATACACTGCTTCTTATATAGGATTCTAAAAACAAATTCCCCTGTCTTTTGGGAATTGATTTACTTTAAATTGTATTACAAGAAGAGTGAACAAATCAGACAGGGTATAACTTTTGGTGTGTTTTCCAGTTTACTCATTGAGCTGCAAGAAAACAAGACTATAGTAAGAAAGATGGGGAGCAAAGGAAATCAGGTCCCAAAGTAAACAAATTTGTTTGTATTTAATTTTGTAAAAATATTTTATTGTGCATTTTGAAAACATGTAACCTGTCTTAGAGATATATTATTTTCAAAAAGCAAGTAGAGAAAAAGAATTTAAAATAAAGGGAGAGAGAGAGAGAGGAATCATGGGGGCAGAGGGAGGGGCAGGAACAATTTTAATAACTTATAGCTGTTGCCTAACAATTGTGAACTGAATTTCAAAATGCCATCATTTCCAGTAAGTAGGAAAACAGGGTCAGGGAGTTGGGCCTGGCATGCTTAGTGATACATAAAATCCAAAAGCTTTATCCCAACAATTTTTAAGAGCCATTTTCTATCCTTTCACTAACTCTACAAATGAAATTCCACTTTTAAAATTGAATATAATTCACAATTCATTCCTCCATTAGTGTGGGGATATTTTCTTAAAATTAGCATATGGATAATATCTGTTTTTCATCTTCTAAGGAGTAAGCCATTTATACTTGTTTCTGTCTGGAAAGTCATTTATTTGGGATAAGTTTTAAAAAAAAAAGTCTATTTCATTAAACAAGACACAAAACAGTCTCTGAATTTTAAAAATGTTTAAGCTAAAACAGGGGAGAAATACATTATATTTATATGACATTTCAGTCAAGTTTTTTTTTTTTTTCAAGTACACTTACACTTTATACACTTTATACAAAAAGGTCCAGGTTGCAGGACAACAAACAGAACTATTGAAAAATAAAGAAATAAAAACAACATTTCTACCATTTCATTGTTAATGCTACACTCTTAGCTCTAAGTGAACCAGTGTATTTCCAGAAGAATTCTGACCTCTACTGTCTAAGTTGGGAATTTTTTTACACAAGAGCTTTACCCTTATTTATCTCCAAGTCCTGGCTTCCAGAAATATTGCTCCTTTCAAATTTGTCTTAGTTAAAAAAAGCTATAAATACACAAGAGAAATACAGTACATACAGTTTTAAAGTTTGACATTATTCTCCCAAATCCCCTGGTTTTTTAGTGTTTTGAGTTACTACCATTTTAAAAAATATTTTTCCAGATCAAGGCAAAAATGAAATGTAGCTTCTTCTTTCAATTATTCCTGAATATGTTCTAACACTTATTTGGCATAAATAAAACCAAGAAATTTAGGCCTTTTATATTGCGCCAATGTAAAATGTTCTTATTTTTAAAGCCACAATTTCCTATAATCTATATATTAATACTATTGCCACTATTCTCTTTTATACACAAACTATTATTGTTCAGTTTTTCCAACATTTTAAATTAGTTTTTAAATTAACATGGTTTTGAAATGTGAATCTAGACCATCTCCCCTCTAAAAAAATTCAGTAAAAATAAGTTATAATGCAGTAATATTGTGGTCAATTTAACTATTCTCAGCAACACAATAATCCAGGACAACTCTAAAAAACTTATGATAATGAATAATGCTCTCCATCTCTAGAGAAAGAACTAATGGTGCCTGAACGTAGATTGAAGCATGCCCTTTTCCACTTTATTTTTCTTAGGACTTTTTTGGGGGGAGGGTCTGTTTTCTTTTACAGCATGACGATAATGGAAATATTTTGCATGATTACACATGTATAACCTATATCAAATTCCTTGCCTTTCCAAGTTGGAGGTGGGGAGGGAGGAAGGAAACAGATCTGGAACTCAAAGTTTTTTAAATGTGTTTTAAATTGTTTTTACAAGTAACTGGGGGGAAATAAGAAACTAAACACAATTTAAAAATAAGTTATAATGAAAATTGGTTAATATTCTTTTGGAAAAGAACAAGATATGTATGTAAGGTAATATGCAAATAGGTGGAATTAGAATTGGTTGAATGGCCAGACACAAAGAATTGTCACAAAAATGTCAATGTCACTTTAGGAACATTCCAGTGGATTGCACAAGGGAATTAATTCTTGGTCTCATACATGATGTTTTTCTCAATAACCTGAATAAAAGCATTTAACTCGATATACTTTTCAAATATGCAAATGTTACAAAGTTAAAAAGGTTAGCCAAAACAATAAATGACAGAGATTGGAACCAAAAAGATCTTGATAGGTGAGAACAAAAGGTTTCAACTATTAAAATTATATTTAATGGACTCATATACTTGGGGAGACATGTTGAGATTGAGGGGTGTTAGCAGAGTACAAGCTCAATAACAGCCAACAATATAATATGACAGAAAAAATAGCAAATTACTCCTTAACAGCAACAAAAGAAGCACAGTGTCTAGGACTTTTATAGACTCATTGTCTATAGACTCCATTGTCAAGTCATACCTGAAATATAGCATTCATTTCCGGGTGCTATTCTTTGGAATGGTAGTGACAAATGGAAGGAAAGCAATCTTAAAGTCATACCTTTGGTAATCACCCCCCAAAACAGAAGTTTTCATCCTAAAGAAGAGAAAACTTTCAAAGCATAGTATTTTTCACCTTATGTTGTTATTGTTTGTTTGCTGAGGTTTTTTCTTTCTCATGGTTTTTTTCACTTTTGATCTGATTTTTCTTGCACAGCATGACAAATATAGAAATATGCTTAGAAAAATTGCACATGTTTAACCTATATTAGATTACTTGCTGTCTTGAAGAAGGGGGAAGGAAGGGAGAAAAATGTGGAACACAAGGTTTTGCAAAAATGAATGCTGAAAACTATCTTTTCATGTATTTGAAAAAATGAAATATTATCAAAAATAAAATAAGAGTTCCTTCTTATCAGAGACTATCATTTTAAAAAAATTTATATTTTTGGTGCTTAGTAAATTGTTTTTGGACTTAGATTTTTTTTAATCAGTCATTTGGGACGATTCTTCAATCATGAAAAATGCTAGTCTCCAAATCTCCAAATGAGTGATGTAGGGACTACATATAGATTGAGCAGCATCTCCTTTTTTATTTCTCTTTCCTGGATTATTCTATTTCTCTATTTCTCTCTCCCAGATTCTTCTAACTCCAAACCTAATACTTTTCCCACCATGCCCTGGTCCCTCTATAATAGAATAAGGCAAACAAGATGTATGCAAATAAATATGACAGCGTGAGTGTGATAGGAGCAAAGGAATGTGCTAAACACAGGGCTCTAGGAAAATATGAGAAGGAAGCAAACTTCTTCATAGGATAGAGAATCAGAGAAAGCTTCAGAGAGGGTAAGGCTGACATATGCTTAACTTAAAAGAGGTTTTCTGCAGCAGAAATAAGAGAACAATGAAAACAATGCAGGCATGGGAAATGGTAAAACTGACATACCTAGAGCTTAGACCTAACTCTTCTGATTGCAATTTAGGATACTTTCCACTATACTATAGTAACATCAGTGAAAGTCAGGAATTGATTTCTTTTTAAAAAGAACATACAAAAAAAAATTAACCGGAATAATATGCTTTAAATACTAAATAATGTTCTCTCCATGATGTACTAACCTCCAAAGATAAATCTGCTTACAATTATTTTTTCCATTTCAGTAGAAACTAAATTAGGTAGAAATGTCAACATCAATATACAATACCAGAAACATGACTTAGTACATGAAATTTATAAGTTGCCTTTTACTCCAGCTAAAAGCTGCAAACCTTTAAGTACCTTCAGAGTAAATATTTTTAATGTGGTTATTCCAGGTTGACCTCCTAGAACAGATGTCGGTGTCCTTTCCCTCCTATTCCCTTACTTATCCACCCCCAGCCCAAATCCCTTCCCAGAGAACCTAGCAAGGATAAACTGAAGAAAGTCCTTCCCTCTAAACCATATACTACTAATAGTCTTTCTACCTTTCCTTCTAGTGGATGGATTTTGACTATCCATCCCTACCTCTACAAAAGGAACTCAAAGATTCTATTTTACTTCAAGCTACAAGCATATTCTCTATTTCCCAAGGGGGTTAAATCAAGCCCCTCTAATCCCTACTCTTTTGTCCACTTACAACCTTTCTGGTAAGGTGGAGGATCACTGGGTCTTACCACGTTCTCTTGCCATTAACTGCCAAAAGGAGCATCATAAAGTTGGGGAAAGGAAAGGAGGGAGTGGAGAGGAAGAACAAGTATTATTAACACTTACTTTTACCAGGCACTGTGCTAAGTGCTTTACAAAGATTATATGATTTAATACTCACAACCACTCTGGGAAACGGGTGCTAGTATTAACCCCATTTTACCGAAGAAGAAATTGAAGCAGGCAGAAGTTGTGACCCAGAGCCACAAAGGTAGGAGATGTCTAAGGATGGATTGAACCCCAGATCCCAAGACATCACCATCTAACCTGCCAAAGCACTCGGAAGATTTCTAGACTTTACTATCCAATCTACAAGTGATCCCTCTTATATGTGCTATCTCTTCTAATTAGAATATTAGCTCTTTGAGGACAGGGACTTTCTCCCTCTTCTGTTTATATCTTCAGTGCTTAACACAATGCTTGGTACATAACCCTTAATCAATGCTTTTTCATTCGTTTGATCATCACGAAATATTTTGTAACCATTTTTAAAAATGACTAATTGAAATTGGCTGAAACTAATTGAAAAAATATAAACATTTGGCTTGGGTACTTAGAAACCATTTATTTTCTTATTTTGACTACTGACCCACTATCATACAAATATAGGGTGCAAAACAAAAATTGTCTTTGAGCTGGAATAAAATCTATTTTATATTCAACATTTATTATTTGTGTTACAATGAGAAATGAACTGAGGTTTGAATACACAATTCATTTCTAACCCTTAAATTTCAAAATAGGAAGAATCCCAAAGTAGACCTATAAAAGTCTATAAATCTCTTACACACTACTAAAATATGTAAGAAACAGATTACAGTATGGAAGAAAGAATATTGCTGGCTGGCAGTCTTAAAAATAGAACACACTCAAAGCAGATGAGACAGCTTTAAATGTATCTACCAGCTGTCTCCAGAAAGTAAAGTTTCTAAGCCAGTTCAATCAAGAATTCAACAGCCAATCTCTACCAGGTTAGTTAAATTACAAAGGGAGGACATAAATCATTTCATAATTTAAAAGAGTATTCAAATTGAAGATAAAAGCATGGGCACTAGTAAAGACTATGCAAGCAACATATAGTAAAGTGATTAGTGTTTTATTTCATTTCCGTACAACCATAAAAAACCACTAAAAGCTTTGATTCAATACAGGCACACAAGATGCTCAGATAACTATGTCAACTGAAGCTAAACTTACAAAATATTTTTACAGTACTAAACTTACCCTGAGCTTAAATGAATATATAAGTGTTATTTGGGAACTAACCAGAGCAAAATTTCAATAGTTTCTTATACTAACCTAATTTTCAAATTTGTGCTATTAATAAAATAGATTGCAAGGGTATAAGGGATATTGAAGAGAAAGAGCACCTCTGGCATGAGGGCTTGATGAACCCCTTTCCAGGGCTGCTCATCCACCTTTAGTGCCTACCTGATTCACCTAACTCTCAGTTATGGCTCCAAGAAGTTATAGCATGTATAGTGGCCATATCCTGCTAAACCATCTCAGCAGATGGATTAAAACCAATTTGAGGGTAACCACCATGCTCCAAAGCTATCAGTGGGTTAAAGGGATACACACACACACACACACACATATATATATATATATATATATATATATATATATATATATATATACATATATATTTAAATATTTTTTTAAAACTTTAAGCAAACACTGAAAGACATGAAACCTTTCCTTTGGTGTTCTGAAGTATATTTTATACAAAAAAATTATGAAAATATTTTGTACTTGAATTATCTGACACTAGTTTCTTTAATATAGGAAATTTTTCTGAAAAAAGGAATGATAGCAGTTTGACTTCAAACAGCACCATGATATTTGTAAATACTGATCCTCCTAAATTCAGCTCACTTGATTATATTCTCTCTGAGGCACTAATACAAAAACACATTCTTACCTTAATGTTACAGATGAATAGAAAAGAGTCAAGATGTTCTTTAGTCTCTTGAAAAACAAATTTTCTGCATGCTTAAAAAAGTAGATTTAGGAAAGTCTAGTAGCATTCTATCATTCTGTTTTGTACTTCTTTCTATCATGCATAGCACCTAGCATACCTTCTGGAAAGGTATTTGGTAAATGTCCTATAATCTGGCATTGCTGAAGACAATCTATTTAATCAAATACTGTATTCCATATGATTCTACTTAGCTAAATTTCATTCAGCAGTTGAAAATCTATTTAAGGGTTAGAAAAATACAGTAATAAGAAATTTCATCTAACTCTTTTATGATGCAGCACTCCAAAAATATCATTATTATATAACAAAGATGTATGGAAATACTGATAAAGTGCTGGGTAACAATCATCTTTTACCATTCTCTTGGATTTAGTAGTGTGATGATGATATAAGGAGATTTGGACCTGAATTTAAATTAAGTGCATAGGATTATAAAAACTAAACACAATATAATCTGAGAGTATAAATGATTTTTTCTTTCATTTGAACACAAAAATTTTATAAAGCACCAATTATGTGGTACAATTGTTCTAGGCATTGGAGATGCATAGGCAAAAACAAAACATTCCCTACTGCCCTCAAGAAGCTTTCATTTCACTAGAGAGTTATGATATGCTAAGTAAATAGAAACCATGGACCAAGTATTACAAAGTAATTTCATGCTAGTTAGTAATAGCTAATAGTCCAGTTTAACTGGAACAGAGAGTATAGAAAGGGGAACAATTTTAAAAATTTTGGAAAATTAAATCAAAGTTAATTTGTGGAGATCTTTAAATCCTAGGCTGAGGAGTTTGTATTTTATCCTATAGGTAATAAAAAACCACTGGAAGTCTTGTTGGTAGAGAGATATGGTCAGATCTACATTTTAGGAATAACAATTTGGAAAATGTACAGAGAGCAAGGATTTGAGAAGGTAAACCAGGAGGCAATTAGAACAGCACAGTCAAAATTATTTGACTTATTTTATTAATAAAATCCTTATCTCTATGTAAGGGTAGAGTTCCATCCCATTTAATAAGATAACAGAAGACCCAAGCTCCTTGACTGAGTTAATTAATAGCTTCAAGTAGGTGTGGAGAAGAATTTAATCAATTTATAAGTCTTATAATACTCTGACCCTTAGATAAAAACAGGTGATACCATCCAGGAGCAAGAATCAAACATCTCTCTGGATCTATGTATAAAAATAGCAGTTAATCCAATGCTGGCCAAGTCAAGGGATAAATCAGCCTAGTGGTGGAAGAATTCCAATTCAAAAATTCCAGCTGGAGTTAAGCCCTCAAGAGAAAAATCACTCTTTGTGGGGAGAGGAGTAGAGCCAATTTTCTTCCCTCCCTTCCTTTATTCATTGACCATATCATTGGAAGGCCTGGACAAGGAGAAGAAAAAAGTATCCAACCAAGAGTGAGAGTCTCCTGGGAAAAAGCAGCTTCCAGATCCATTACCTTTCAGGAAGAATAAGATGTTGTCTATGGATTCAACATATGGATTCCCAGTAGGTAGACTTCATTCTTTTTCATTTTAAGATTATCTCTACTCTCCCCATGGACCACATGTTTATTTGTAGAAGGTCATACCCCAGACTTTGAGGAGAATATTTCTGTAACTATCATTCTTGCTATAATATCTTGGTAAATATCTTTGCTAAAAGCTAATGAAATCTGACTGATATTTAGTGGAAACGATATTGGTGGGATCCCAAACTCATCTCATCATGAATATCCCTAGACTCCTGAGAGTAGTAATGAGATGACTTCTGGGAACTAACTAGTATGAGTGGAAGATGGAGAAATAGCCCCAGAGTGGGTGTTACAAATATAGTTTTTACAGAGGTAAATGAAGAACAATGCAGAAGTAATTTATAGTTAAAATAGTTAACTAAAAGAATATTCTAACCTGAGGAATTTAATACACAATAATTTATAACACATGCTCCAGACCAGTCCAATCACTAATATCAATAAAGAATCACAGTTATAGATATGACCTTTAAATGTAAATGGGTATTTTAAGCTCATATAAAGTCACATATTGTTCCTCAAAGTCAAAAATATACCTGATTAATAAGTTTTAACACCTTAGTCAAATTTCATTATGACCAGAGGGATTTTTTTCTCCTTTTATAAGATAGGAATGCCATTAATCTATGCCCCTCAGCTCAGTAATTTGTAAATGATTGGCTGAAAGGTAATTAAACCACAAGAATCCTATGCACATTACATCTGATTATGTACATCTAATTTCAGCACTTCTAATAATATTAGCCAAAACTCAGCATGTCCAAATGGGGGAGAAAATATTAATATGTTAGCATATAGTTTCAGGGAAGAAATGATTTTAGCATTTATTTAAATCAAGCTTATTGAAATTTAAAAAAAACTCATTAGTAATTACTACCTTAATTATAATTCTTGAAATATGTTTAATGCAACTGTTCTAAAAATATTAAAATAAGAAAAACTTTTAAAAACTATCTTTACATGAAAAGCAATAATAGTAACAATCACTATAAAAAGAGTACTTTTAATGTTTTAAGGTTTACAAAGTAATATTACAGACATTCCATTTTACAAATGAATAAGTTGAGACAGAGAGGTCAAGTGAATTGTCCATTGTCTCATAAATCCTAAGTGTCAAGTTGAGGGTATGAAGCCAAGGATCTATACCTTCCAAGACTATTGTTTTTCCATCATGCTGCCTTCCCAAAGATAATCCAAAGGATAATAAAATACAACAATTTTTAGAAAATTACACCTGGAGATAGCCGTAAAAACAAAGAAAAGGGACAAATTTTTAAAAAATAATAATACATAGTCATAGTGTCAGATCTCAAAATTTAAATTTAAAAAAACTTATACCACAGGTGCTATAAAGAATTAAATAAGCAATTTTACATAGGATATAAATCAAAGGCACATTGATTCTGCCATTCTCTGTCTTATATTGTCTTTCATAACTATGTAAAAGATTTGTAAAAGATTTCTTTGTTAATCTTTTTAAATAGGAGTCCCTAATAATACATCAGTTCCTTTGTTTCATTGGATCTTCCGATAGGTGGATAAGGATTTACTATCTTCTGCAGTGCAGAATAGATCCATTTGCTCATATGTGACCACCCTTAGTCAACCCTCTAGCTGCCTTGAAAATCAAAACTTCAATCCTGTATTAGGGCTAAAGGCCCTGAACATCCTAGGAAGTGAAGGGGAGGGAAAGAAAAAAGAAGAGAGAGGTGGGAGGGAGGGAAAGAGAAGGAAGGAGGGAGTGAAATAAAAGAACAGGGTCAGAGAGACAGAGGGAGGGAGGGAGGGAGGGAGGAAGGGAGGGACATGGGAGGGACATGGGAGGGACATGGGAGGGACATGGGAGGGACATGGGAGGGACATGGGGAGAGATAGGGAGAGGGGGAGACAGAAAGGAGGGAAGGAGAGGGAAAGATGGAAAGGAGAAAAAGAGAGGGAAGGAGAGAAAGAGACAAACAGATGAGGAGGAAGGAGGGACAGAGAGAGAAAAGGGGGAGAGAAGGGAGGGAGGGAGAGAGAGAGAGATAAAGAGAGAAACAGAAAGATAGAGACAGAGAAGAAAGAGAGATAGAGACAGAAGGAAAGAGGGAGAGACAAAGAAGTGGGAGGAAGAAAGAGAGAAAATAGAAAAGGATGAGGGAAGGAGAGAGAGAAGAAGAGAGACAGATAGGGAGAAAAGAAAGAGACAGAAAGAAAGGGAGAGGCAGAGAAAGGGAAGGAGGGAGAGAAGATGAGAGAGAAGTGGGAAGAGAAGAAGGGGAAGGGAGAGAAACAAAGAGAAAATAGACAGAGAAAGATAGAAACACAGAGAGGAAAGAGACAGAAAGAAAAAGAGACAGAGGAGGAAGAGGAGGAAGAGACAGACAAACAGAGAGACAGAGAGAGAGACAGAGAGAAAGAGAGAGAGAGAAAGAGAGAAAAAGAGAGAAGGAGAAAGAGGGAGGGAGAGAAGAAGAGACAGAGAGAAAAGACAGAGACAGAAAGAGAGGGAGAGAGGAGAAAAACAGAGACAATAGACAGAGACAAAGAAAGACAGAAACACAGAGAGGAAAGAGACAGAGCAAGAAAAAGAGAGACAGAGGAGGAGGAACAAAGAGACAGACAGAGACAGAAACAGAGAGAGGAGAGAGACAGACAGAGACAGAAACAGAGAGGAGAGAGACAGACAGACAGATAAAGAGACAGAGAGAGAGAGACAGAGAAAGAGAGAGAGGGAAGGAGGGAGGGAGAGATAAGGAAAGGGAGAGAAGGCTCTCAATCACCTAACTGCCTGGGGTTAGTGGCTTCCTCAACTGCACAACCTTCCTGACCACCAACACCATTCATTCTCCTCTGATCTGAGTGCCCCCATCAACTGAGTCTTGTATATTATGTGTCAGTACTCTTGACCTGTATAACTTCAAGGGAGAGGGAAGGAGGCACATAGAGAAAACCCCCTTCCTAAACTCCTCCATTCATGGGATGTTGCAAAGATAAACAAAATAACACCGTCTCAAGGATGTAAGGTAATGGAGACAGCTAAAAGCTGCTGCAAATTCCAAAGTCTATGTTGAATGATTCACATGTGAAAACTGCATGAAGTAAATGCTCTGCTAACTTTGCCATACACTAAAAAATATTTTCACAGTGCAGAGAAGAGGAAAATGTGGGTAGACTTTAAGATAAACAATCATTTTTTTCCTACTTTAGAATTAAATGGTATGTTAATAATATTGAAAGTCTTTAAATGTTATCATTTTTAAAAGCACTAAAAATCTGTACAGCCAAAAACTACTCCTAGTGAGGATTTGTCAGTGAAAATTAATTTCCAAGCTGGTAGTACAGTAGATAGAATGCTTAGGAATTGGAAAAACATAAATTCAGATCTATCCTATTTACCAACAGCATGACCTTGGGCAAGTTGCTTACTTTGGTTTGCCTCAGTTGCCTCAATTGTATTGTTGTTGTTCAATTATTTCAGTCCTGTCTGACTCTTCATGACTACCTTGAGTTTTGGGGAGGTTTTGGCAAATGCACTAGAATAGTTTGCTATTAGATCATTTAACAGATGAGGGAACTTAGAGAAGTTAAGTAACTTGCCAGGGTTACACAGCAAGAAATGTGTGAGGCCAGATTTGAACTCAAAAAATGAATCTTCCTGATGCTATCCTGGGACTCTATTCTCTGTGCCACCAAGCTGCCCCAAATGAGGATCTTGCACGATTGTTGTAAGGAACAAATGAGCAAAATTTGTTATATGCTCTTATTCCAGTGTCTGGCAAATAGTAGGCAACAAAAATATTTTAATTCCCCTCCCTTTCCTGATACATGGCAAAAAGTAACTATTTATAAGAAATGATCATGGTTAAAAGACACTAAGATCTGGCACAGTGTCAGGAGACGTTCACCTGCTTCCAGGAGCTTAGATGTTACAAAAACTCAGCCTTAAAGCAATCTTTAGAGCATTAACAATAGAAATGTGCTATCTGCTCAGCATCTTCAATTCAGAGTACAGATGGAACACAGACCAAGTGGCAGTTAAGCTAGAGCATGTTTGGTTAGCATCTAATCTTCCCTAATGTGACCATATGTATGGGAGTGTATGTATATTTAAATATGTGTGTATACATTCCATTAAGTTAACATGCTTCATTATTTTTTCACTACTTTTTTCATCTTATAGCAATAGTTAACTCTTTTCCTGAGTCACTTCCCCCATACTACCTCTTATTTCTAGCTCACTTCCATGACTACCATCAACCACCCTTTCCAAATTTCCCTCCAGATTATCCCTTATTTTATTACCCCTTTCATTCTTAACAAAGAAAATAAACACAAACCTTATTATAGAACAACAAAATAGAATAACCAGAGTTATAGTCAAAGAGCATTAATCTGGGTATCTAGGTAAGATTGCCAAAAGAGGCAAGGAAACTACTGCACTATTCCATGGAAACAGTAATAAAAGCCTAACAAAGTGCTGGCTGTGGGTAGGTAAAGGAAGGCATGAATACAAAAGCTATTCCACAGAATCAAACTTCTGTACAAATTGGTCATATTAGAGAAATGGGATGAAGTCAAAGTATGATGCTTCCATTTAGGAAAATAAGAAAAGTGAAAGGGATATCCCAGTACAAGGTTCCAAATAGATGTAAATTCAGTACTAGAACTCAGGAAATATATAAAGTATTAGAGATAAAGATGTGTTTATCATAATTACAGAGGCAGCAGTCCAAAATCATATAGATGGATAAAATTACCAAGAAAAGAAGAGAGAGCCTTGGAGAACAGTTACATTTAGGGAATTGGAAGCAGGGAAAGAATAGCCAAAGAGAAAATAAGAGAATCATGAGTCCACTTCCACAGGAGCAAGAGAAAGAGAAAGAGGAATATTAAGGATAGAATGGACAATAATGTAAAATGCTATGGAAAGATCAAGAAGAATGAGGACAGAGAAAATACAGGTAAACTAGGGCTATTAAGAAGCCATTGGTGAAGCCATTCTGGAGAGCAATTTGGAACTATGCTCAAAAAGTTATTAAACTGTGTATACCCTTTGACCCAGCAGCGCTACTACTGGGCTTATATCCCAAAGAAATACTAAAGAGCGGAAAGAAACATATATGTGCCAAAATGTTTGTGGCAGCCCTCTTTGTATTGGCTAGAAACTGGAATATGAACGGATGCCCATCAATTGGAGAATGGTTGGGTAAATTATGGTATATGAATGTTATGGAATATTATTGTTCTGTAAGAAATGACCAACAGGATAATTTTAGAGAGGCCTGGAGAGACTTACATCCACTGATGCTGAGTGAAATGAGCAGGACCAGGAGATCATTATATATTTCAACAACAATACTGTATGATGATCAATTCTGATGGACGTGGCCCTCTTCAACAATGAGATTAATCAAATCAGTTCCAATAGAACAGTAATGAACTGAACCAGCTACACCCAGCAAAAGAACTCTGAGAGATGACTATGAGCCACTACATAGAATTTTCAATCCCTCTATTTTTGTCCACCTGCATTTCTGATTTCCTTCACAGGCTAATTATACATTATTTCAAAGTCTGATTCTTTTTGTACAGCAAATAACTGTTTGGACATGTATACATATATTGAATTTAACTTATACTTTAACATATTTAACATCTATTGGTATACTTGCCATCTGGGGGAAGGAGTGAGGGGAAGGAGGGGAAAAATTGGAACAAACGATTTTACAATTCTCAATGCTGAAAAATTACCCAAGCATATATCTTGTAAATAAAAAAACTATAATTAAAAAAAAGGGAAAAAAAGAAGCCATTGATGAGTGAAAAGAACCAGGAGAATAAAATATATAGTAACAATAATCCTATAAAGACAACTTTGAAAAATTTAGTATTTCTGTTCAATACAATGGAATCAATCACAGTTCCAAGGGGCTTATAATAAAATGGGCTAATTACTCCAAGGTAACGAATCAGAGTGCAGAGGGAGTGGAGGGTGGAGGAGGAGGGAACATGATTAATATGGATATTTGTTTAGTTCGCTATATTCATAATGGGATTTGTTTTCCTAGCTTTCTCAATGGGCAGGAGAAACAGAGAAAGGGTAAAAGAAAATTTTACTGAATATAAAATTAAATTAAAATTTTTAAAATGCGGTATTGGTTACACCTCCCAAAAAGATTCCCATACAGAATGAGACACATTTTCAAATGTGGCCAATGTGGGAATTTGTTTTGCTTTATTATGTTTATTTGCTTTAAAATTTTATGGGTTTTCCCCCTTCACTTGGGAGGAGTGGAAGAGACAAAAACCATTCTTGATAATTGAAAAAATACTTTAAAAATTAAGTCACTGGTGTCCTTTAAGAGAGAAATTCTAGTGGAGTAGTAAAGATGGAAGCAAAATTACAAGAAGTTGAGAAATGTGTGAGTGGTGAGAAAGGACATCCACTGAATGCTGAGAAGTTTATAGGTTAGAGGTTTATATCAGAATCAAAGATTATCTGTGGACTAACGTATTTTTTTAAAGTGTAAGGCACTGATCACATTTGGAGGAGGAAAAGAGATTCAGTGTAACTGCAGAAAGACAATAAAAGAGTAAGAAAAGGGAAGCACTCAGGCTAATACTACTTTCTTGGTTATTAATTTCAAATGTTAATGTGTAAGAAACAGTTTTTCCACTTCTGCTACCCTATTTCTCTGCATAAAACTAAAAAGCCTTGGAAAAAACTTGAAGAAGCCAACTGTTTTTGGCACTTTCTCCCTTCCTATTTAAGTACCTCTTCCCATTTATAAGGAATAATTCTTCTCCCAAAGACTGCATCTGATTTCCTCAAAGTACACTTCTGTCAGCTACCTCTAACACTGGAAAATCACTGATAAGCAATTTTACAGGTGTCATGTCCTCTGAGATAGAAAAGACCATTATACAAAGGAATTTTGTAATTCTACTAACATAGAATTGCAGGAACCATTCCAAATAACAAAAAAGATAATTTGGGAGAAGGATACTCCTAAATCATGCCGTGGGGGACTATTCTCAGATAGTCAACCTTGTCCTATGCATTAACCAACAGGGATTGAAAAAAGAGAAGAGAAGGCAAATAGGAATTATTTCAATCTCTGTGCTTGTATCACTAGTGCACATGATAGAAACTCAGGAAATACTGGTTGACTGACAGATTGAGAATTAAGTGTAGTAGACACATTGAACAGAATGAAAACCAACATTTCTGCCACTGTTAATCCCACATTCTCAGAATTCATGATTACACATAAACTTAAAGAATTTCAAGGTCTTGAATTTTTCTAAAATGAAAGGAAACATACTCCTTTGGGTATTTATAAAGAAACTGGCATTGAAACAAACAGATTATTCATAAATAAATTACCTCAGTATTTCAGTGACAAACAGGAAGTGAGACTAGGTGAAAACAAAATTAGATTTGAGGGTTAAAATAAAGTAACAACTGCCTCATTTGTGCTTTTTTTTTTCCAGTGGTTCCAAATCAATGACTTATGATTTAAAAGAGTAGCGTATGTTTTTCCATGGTTCATCAACTTTGAAAGATTTTTTTCCACTCATTTGAAACCATTAGTCATTTTTTATTAGCCAACAGAAAAGCTAGATTCAGCCAGCTTTCCTTGTCATATGATGGTAAAGTCTTCTAGCTATATTTCCATCCAAAGAAATTGGTCTATAAATAGTTCACAGAACCTTACTTTTCTTCTAAGAATGAATTACAAAGTAAAATTTATTGTACAATTGAATTCAGTTAAAGGTAGAAAAATATACTAACCAAGAAAAGCAATTTAAAAATAATAAAGATCCTAAAAAGCATTTGACTCATCTCCTTGTGCTATTTATTATTAAATTTCTTCTTATAAATTACCACAAATAGAAGAAAACACTCTTTAATGTTTACAACTATTATATTAAACACATATATATACATTTTTATATATATACATTTGTGTGTAATATATATGTAAATAGAACATAACATGCTAATTACTTTATCACTGAGAAAATTTAAGTATGTCCTGTGCCTTTTGGATACTCACCCTGTGGCCTTACACAAATTTATTTAATCTTTCCACTTATAAAAAAAGGCAATTGTAAGATGGATATTACTTTATTTACATGAAAACGGGCTCTACAAATTTTTTGAAAAGTCAGAGGATAGCATACAATAGCAAAAATGAAATATTTTGTCCTCACAAAAGTCACAGTCATTTGCTAGATACCAAAATATCCTACAAATTATTCTGTATGTATGTCTCAGATTGTAAGAAAGTACCAAACATTCTAAATAAAATTTAGGATAAAATAAAATCCTAAAAATTTCCACAAAACCTTCTGAAATTAATAGCTATTAGTTCAATAATGTTATTCAAATCAGAATCTTCTCAGGAACATCTCACTGTAAAGTTGCAAGTATGAGTTTCACATGAGATTTGTAGAATCAGACTCAATTCCTGAGACTTCTCAAAAGCTTCTGGACAGGTATGATATTTGGCATTTAAGTGTTGTGTGTGTGTGTGTGTGTGTGTGTGTGTGTGTGTGTGTGTGTGTGTGTAATGTAAAAAATCACAGCAGTAAATTTCCTCAGTTGTAAGAAACAATTGAACCAGTTTTCTAAAAAATTCTTCTTGATTCCCCAAATCATTTGCTCTTAAATTGAGTATCACTGATGTTTGAGTTCACAAAGGACTTTAGAGATCACCTATATGACCGTCTCATTCCAGAGTACATAGAGTACATAGTTCTGCCTTTCCATAGGGAATACTTTTGCAAAGTGTTACAATTACAGGAAAGACTAGCAAAAAATTCTAAAGTTCATGCCAAAAACATCATGAACAGCTGTATACAAATATAAATTCATTAAGGACATTAAAATATTAAAAATGCTTAAAATATTTAAAAATGCATCCATATGTAATTGAGAAAATACATTTTTAAATGAATGAAGCATTTCTGTCCAAAACTTAGAAAGCCCAGAGGAATATGAAATAGCAATGCTATGGGTTATCATCAGACTATCATTATAGAAATAGGAAAATGGTGATATAAAGGATGCTAAGTCTAATATTTTCATATTTTAAGGTCCTCAAATTTCCAGTGTGCTACAAAACTAAAATATGGCATTCTGCAGCCAGCAAGATTGAAGAGGCCTTTGCCAAGAGTCATTGGTTTCATATCCAAACGAACTTCTTGGCTAAAATTCCTCTGCTGGCTTTACAAGTCCTGGTTCATGAGATCCTTATCCAACTAACCACAAGTTAAACATGGCATCTAGAGTAAAGTATAGCCATGAAAACCTCAGGGCATAATAGATATGTATTACTCTGGGATAAATGCATAATTGTCTAGGGAAATGCTGGAGTCTAATTTTTGAGTTGGGAAATAAACATATGCATTAAGCGAATTTTAAATAAAAAGTCAAAGAAAACTCATCTACAAGATGAACAATTAGTTAAAATTATTGAATAAATGGCAGACATTGAAAGTATTCATGGTTATTTTGTACCTTACATAGATGATCATTGGTTTTAAAATGTGAATATTTAATAAAGATATATAAATTTCCTTTTTGCTTTATCCATCACAATTTTGTTATAGAAAATTCATACTCCACATCACTTGACTCTCAAAAGTTCATCAACTTACTTCCAATTTAGGAGAATTCCAACCAGACAAATTCCAATCCATCCATGTCTTCCCATCCTGTACAACTCCTATCCATGTCCTCTAGAAGTTTGCTACAGGGGATCCACTCAACATGCTAGAGGCCTTCTTTGTTTCGTCCAACATCCAGAGGATACTGGTAGAATATTCTAGGCAAGAACCTATCATCATTCTCAACATGGAAACAACCCATCTTCTCTTTCTGTCATACAATTTTTACATACTAATAGTTTATTTTTTAAAACACATACATAGATAGTTTTCAACATTCACCTTTGCAAAACCCTGTGTTCCAAATTTTTCTCCCTCCCTCCCCATTTCTCCCATTCCCTAGACAGCAAATAATCTAAGTTAAACATGTGTAAATCTTCTGAACATATTTTCGCATTTATCATGCTATACAAAAAAAAAATCAAATCAAAAAGAAAAAATGAGAAAGAAAAAACAAGCAAGCAAACAACAGCAACAAAAAAGGCAAAAAAAATTATGTTGTGATCCACACTCAGTCCCCGCAGTCCTCTCTCTGGATGTAGATAGTTCTCTCCTTCACAAGTCTATTGGAATTGATCTAAATCACCTCATTGTGAAAACAGCCATGTCCATCACACACAGTTAATTATCATACAATGTGACTGTTCCTGTGTACGGTGTTCTCCTGGTTCTGCTCACTTCACTCAGCATCAGTTCAAGTAAGTCTCTCTAGACCTCTCTGAAATCATTCTGCTGATCCTTCCTTATAGAACAATATATTTATTCAGCCCTTCTCCAACTGATGGGCATCCACTAAGTTTCTAGTTCCTTAACACTACAAAAAAAAGTCTGCCACAAACATTTTTGCACACATGGGTCCCTTTCCCTTTTTTTGTGATCTCTTTGGGATACAGATCCTGTAGAGTCTGTCATACACTTTCTTGAGAACATTCTTTATTCCTATTCTTCTTTGGCGTTCTTGAATGATAATATGTTGCAGTCTGCTCAGTCAGCCAGTCAATAAACATGTAACAAGTGCTTATAAAATGCTAAACATTGTATTTAGCAATGAAAATACAAAGGAAGTCAACATACAAAACCTGCTCTCAAAGAACTCACTGTCTAGTGGTCCACCATGTATGGACTCTGTGTGATCCTTAGCTGTCTGGAGGTAAAGGTGTTACAGGTCTCACAGACATATAACACCAGTAATTACTACTTAAAGAACATAAAATTTTTCTTTTCTTTTTTTTAAATTTAGAATTTTTTTCACAGTATATATGCATGAGTAATTTTTTTTATATATTATCCCTTGTATTCATTTTTCCAAATTATCCCCCCTTTCCATTCCCTCCCCCCGATGACAGGCAATCCCATACATTTTACATGTGTTACAATATAACCCAGATACAATATATGTGTGTAAATACCATTTTCTTGTTGCACATTAAGTATTAGATTCCGAAGGTATAAGTAACCTGGGTAGAAAGACAGTAGTGCTAACAATTTACATTCACTTCCCAGTGTTCCTTCTCTGGGTGTAGTTATTTCTGTCCATCATTGATCAACTGGAAGTGAGTTGGATCTTCTTTAAGAACATAAAATTTTTCAAGATCAAGGGCATATAATTTCAAAAATCTGCAATCAAAAAAATTTCTACCTTCTAGTGGCTCATATTTCTATAATACTTCACATTTTGCTAGATAATTTTTGGATAGTAATCTGTGGGGTAGATAGTATGATCATTAATATCCCCATTTTATAGATGAGGAAATTGATGCTTAAAGAGGCTGTGACTGGCCCAGTCACATTAGTCAGTAAATGTTAGAACTAATATTCAGCCCCAATTCTACTGATTATAAATCCTGTACCTTTTCATCATACCACATAGTCTTTAAATATGAATACTCCAGCTAATGCCAATTATTCTAATTGCTTTTAAGTGTAAGAGAGACTATTTGCATATATTTGTAGTATTTATTCAGTCTGGAAAAATATAAACTGCATTTCCATTTAATCCTTTGCCTCAAAACTAACTGTTAAAAAGCCATGTATCTTTCTGATTGCTTATTTATGCTCAATGGAAGAAGCACAATAGGCTAAAAACCAAACCAACACAGATAGACACCACTAATCTGATGACTTTTGAGAACCATTATTATATCTATTATCTTAATAGGTTGAAAAGGAAAAAAATGTAAACCTATGTAGATGTCTATGCCCCTCTTCCAATCAAAAGGAAAATTCGAATGTGTGTTTTACTTCATCCCTTGTAGTATGATCAAAAAATGAGTAAAAACAAAACAAAACAAAACAAAAAAAAAAAAACAATTATTTTTAAATGTCAGCACTACTAGTAGATTATATTTGAGTTGTCCTAGATCAGGAGGATAGTTATCAAGACATGGCCCTCCAAGATTAAAATGTTCTGGTAGTAAATGTACAGTACACAGGAAAGGTACAGAGAAAACATGCTTATTGTTAGTAAAAAGCATCCTGGAGAGATAAGCTAGAGGTCAAAACATTTTGGTTTAACAAATCACAAGAAAATAAACAAATGTGAAATAGTATCTATCTATCTGTATATCTTTAACAATCTGTTTTTATTGCTGACAATAATACGACCATCTTATCTGGACACTACCATCTTAGTATCCCACATGCAATAAAATGGAAAAAGAAGTCAAGAGAATGGCTAGACCTGGACTTATAGGAGAAAAGAATTTTTAAGGTGTTTAGGAAAAAGATTATAAAAGAATGGGGGAAAAAACAAACAAGTAACTTTTACCAAATAAACATGACCAAGAAGACATTAGCAATTACTGATTGCTGTGCCTTCTTCATTATAACACTTTGATGAGACCAGTCTCTGAACATATTTGGGACACCTTTAAAGAAAACATGACAAAAGGTGGCCAATTTTCATGTGTGATTTCCTATAGCAGATCTCATCCTTTTGGTCATTCAATGTCAGAGATATAGAAAATATGAGTTCTCACATTTTAAAACTCTCAGGATTGAAAACAAAACAAAATGTTATAATTTTTTTAAATGCAAGCTCTTATTATGCCTATTTGTTAGTTCAGTAGAAAAAAAAAGACAGCATTGAATAGTCTTAAATTGCCTCTCACATATATTAATCATATTAATAATGACAATAGCATATATAAAGCATTTTATGGTATGCCGAGTACTTTACATTTGATGGTCACAATAACCTGGGAGGTAAGTGTCCTTTTTTTCATCACTTTACAGATTAAAAAACTGAAATAGATGGAAGATTAATTGATTTGCCCAGAGTCATAGATCTAACTATGTTTAAAGTAAGAATAGAAAATCTTCTAGGTTCCAATCTAGTTTCTGGACTAGACTGAATTACCTAACTGGCTAAATTTACCTACAATTCTGTGACAGATGTCACATCTGTCACTTTAAAGATTTGTTCAATAATTCTTTAGCTATGAACATTAACTGCATAAAAAGATAAATATGCCCACATAAAGCACTTATCCCCATCACAAAAAATTCTCTTACACACAGTCAGTACTCTGTGTCCCTATAATTAAAGTTCTTCAAACACTCATATTCACAAATGTCATCTTACTAATTGCATAAAGGCCCAGAATGCTGCAAAGCCTCTGCAAAAACCCATAGCACAGTGAAAGGAATTCATCTAATTCTCCATAATGCAAAATCAGCATGAATGGAAGCAATGGACTTGAGATGCAGAATAACATACACATTTTGGACATGGCTAATGTGCTAATTTTTTTTGTTTTGCTTAATTATCCATATTTATTACAAAGTTTTGTTTTTCTGGTTTCTCCAGAATAAGGAAAGGGATAGGGGGTGAGAGAGGGAAAATGAAATTGAATATTTGTTAAATTTTAAAAAAATTAAGTTTAAAAAGCAACATGAATTTATTTTAAAAAGAAAAGAAAAGAAAATTTCAAGCACACTTTGACATGCAACTAGATGGGTAGCCCAGTGAATGTATATGACAGTCATTTGGAAATCTTTTACAAACACTGAAAATGGACAACGAACTGGGCTGAAAATTAAAAAGGAAGAAGAATTAGAGCTTTACTGAATTGGGGAACATGGAAAGTTTCTAATAATCCAAAGCAATTCAAGGCAACAAAAATCCATCAATATCTTTATTCTCCTGATGATGTAAAAAGCATGGACCACCATCCTGAAAGAAAAGAAATGGTAAGCAGCTAGATAACACAGTGGATAGTGTATCAGACATAGAGTCCAAAAGATTTGAGTTCAAACCAGCCACAATAATAGTTTTGTGATCCTGGATAAATCATTTATTTCTGTTTGCTCAATTTCCTCATTAAAATCATAATAAAATACCACCCATCTCCCAGAGCTGTTGTGAAGATCCAATAAGATAACAATTGTAAAGTGTTTAGCATAGTGCCTGCTGTGCTGTAGGCAACATAAAAATACTTATTCCCTTTCTGAAAGAAAATGGGGGAAAGAGGAAATGCCTGTAAATAAGTTTATGGCATGTTGCCTAAAATAAGGTAAAGGGGAGAAATAAAATGAAAGACACCATTAAGAATCTATAGCTAACATTCAAGTATTTCAAGTACTAGTATGTGAAAAGCAAATTAGATGTAATCTAACAGATCAAATAGGAACAAGAAAATTGTCAAAAGTCATATGTAGGTTTGATGTTAGGATAAAAGTAAAATGTGCTACCTTCACAAGAAGGTAATGGGCTCCTCCTTTTAAAGAGTTCTTCAAGAACAATCTAGATAACAGAGTGTGTCATAGTAGGAATTTCAGGTAAGGGTTGAAATAGATCACCACTGATATTTCTTCCAATGCTAAAATTCCATGCTTCTATAAGACTAAGAATAGTAGACTATTTTCTTGAGGTATGGTATATTTATAATTATTTCTGAACTTCCAAGAAGATATAGCTTTATATAAATGCTACTTCCACTTCTGAAGATTATTTTGGTAACATTTAATGAGAAAGAAAGTTATTTGGATTTTGAAGGGAAAAAAAGAATATATAGCTAGAATAAGAGGGCCAAATGGCCATCTATCCAGAATGAGTTTCCCTCTGAGGAGAACTCTTTCTTAGAGGAGCATCTGATAATAAACTGGTGATATCCCCTCCTCAAGAAGGGGAAGGAGAAGGTCAGGTTCCAAATGGAATATATATATATATATATATATATATATATATATATATATATATATATATATATATATATATATATATATAAAATTAAGTACCTTCCTGGTTTTTTTAGGAATACAAAAATCCAAGAGATCACAACAGAAGTAGGAAACCAATTTCCAGAAGAGAGATTCAAATAAAGAGATCAGGAGGCAAGATAAAGTAAATGTGGTAGATAGAGCTATTTGATTCAAATTTACCCCCTTTTCCTGGCTTTATATGTTTCACATTCAACACAAAAATGCTAAATCTGCTATATTCCTCTGAATTCAGATAGGGTTAGTACAGTCATATGGTCAGTATTACTATTTTGCATTGGGAAGTTCTTCAATTGACAATTTACTGAAAAGTATGAATAAGAAGCACAAAAGAGAGAAATCTGTTTTGGGGGAGAGATTATCTGCTACCATGGGATTACAAATTCATCCAAATACAGCTATATAGCTATTCCTTCCACATCAAGAAGAGTAAGGGCTTATCACCTCTGTAATCTGGAAAATCCACATAAAATTTTTGGCCCTCCCTTCACAGCAGAGACGTCTGAATGATTATAGTGTGAAAAGAAGAAATATGTTGTGATTATATAATACTATGCATATCTTTTATGCATTTCTGAGTTTCTAAACTTTCTTTGTATCATCTCCTGGCCTTCATGTGTCATCTGTGGCTTCACAAAACTACCATAAAATTACCATTTAATTTCTTATGCTGACCTGCAATATATTGAAACAACTTTTGGTAAAGTAATAATGTTAAAGGGATATCTGTAAGCAAAAGTCACCAGCTGAACTTTAATTTGCACCAACACATACAAACACATACACACACACACACACACATATACACACACAGTCAGAAGAATATGCAGGCAGACATTATCACATTTAACATCTAACTCATTCACGAGAGGCATCCTCGCATGTGGAAAGAGTGCTATGTACTTTGAATCTATAAGGTCTGAATTCAAATCCTGCCACTGGCACTTAACTCTGCAACTCCAAGCTAGTCATTTGGTAAAATGGGAATGATATTACTTATAGTACCACCTCTCAGAACTGTAATAAAAGTAAAATGAAATAGTATATTTGTGGTTTATAAAAAGTCATTCACAATCTTTAAAGGGTTTTTTAATAATATAATTATTATCAAGAGACAACCTGTAGCATTGTTCTGTCAACTATACTTTAATGTCGGTCATTGCAATAATGCAAGATAAAATGACAAAGTCAATAATGCTTGGTGTCAGAGGCTTCTGGTAAAGAAAATTTTGAAAAGTTTCTACAAATAAACATAAAAAAAGATATTACAAGATTTAATAATTACAGATAAAAGATTAAGGCAAGAACTCCAAACAATGAGTCATATTATTCTTTGCTTAATTTTTACCTAGTCTCCTGACCATTTAGTCTTATAGATATGAAAATATAGGACTTTAACATTCTAATAGGTTTCCTTTAAAAAAAATTAAGGGTATAAGATAGAGATATCATCTTCAAGCAAGGAAGTTTTTAACTTGTCATCACAGAATCACAAAATTCTAAAGCTGGGACAGATCATTTAGTTTAACCCCCTAATTTTATAGATTAAGAAATTGAGACTCAAAAAAATGAACCTTTATAAATATTTACTCTGCATTATGCACAAGAAATTAAAGTAAAATTTTTAATATCTTCCTGAAAGCAAAAGAATTCCAAGGATATCTAACCTTAAAAGACATTTTTACAATAAATAGTAGCAAAAGTTTCCCATTTTTTCATCTAAAGAATAAAAAGAATCATAATACTAAAATCATATTAGAAATGAATCAGATCACCCTTTCTTAGATCTTTAGCAAACACATGGTGTTTCTACCTTCCTCAAACTATCTCCTTTTCTTGACTTCTTGTCTCCCTGAAGAGGCCAGTATGTGATTCAATGCATAGGGCACTGGACTAGGAATCAGGAAGTCCTAAATTCAAATCCAAAATTTCCTTCATTTACTTCACAACTTCTGACTCTCAGCTTCATTTTCACTTGTTTATAGGGATATTGTGAAGATCAGATGAGATCTCTGTAAAGTGCTTATCATAATATTCAATATATGGGTACTTAAAAATGTTTGGGGCAGCTAAGTGACACAGTGGATAGAGTACTAGGTTTGGCATCTAGAAGACTCATGTTCCTAAGGTTCAAATCTTGCCTCAGACACATTAGCTGTGTCTCCTAAGTGAGTCACTTAACTCTTTTGCCTCAGTTTCTTTCTCTGTAAAATAAGCTGGAAAAGGAAATGGCAAACCACTCCAGTATCTCTGCCAAGAAAACCCCAAATGGGCTCACAAAATTGGGCACAACTGAGCATCAACATACTGTTTTATTCTTGTGATTCCAAGGCACCATATTTCTGGAATCATAAAAACCAATGGGTGCTTTATATTTCTGGTATAGGAATGTTTTGGAAGAAATATTTTATAGTTAACCCAAGTGGAAACAATATAAGATTCTGCTATTCATTTAATATACAGCAATTGTACATTTAATCACATCTGAGTAGTTTTAATTACATAGTTTAAATTTCTCTCTCTGCCACCAGCTGCCAAGCAATAGGAACTCTCTCTTTGGAGAATGTTAAATTAAAAGCACAATACTGAATCTAATTCTTAATGCTCAATATTATAAAATGCAATTAAAAATTGGACCTTTAGGAAATGTGTACAAAAGTTGCCCCTAAATCAACCAATTTCAGAAGGTAAAATGGCCACAGAGAATTGTACATACCACACTAATTTTCCCCCCTCCTCTTTGAAAAGTTTTGCTTATACTATATTTGTTATCTGATCTTGGAACACTCCTTAAGTAGCTCAAGAAATAAAAAACAGATTTTCCTTTTTACTTTCTGACTGCTATTTTATGTACTAACATTTGGCACTTCAAAAACAGTAGAAAAAAATGAAAATCATGGGGAAAATAAACATACAGAATGCACCTGTACTACTTTCAGAACCATGTTTTCACCATCTGCAATTAGAAATCAGGTGGAATTAGGGGAGATGAAGGTTATGTAAAAATTAATGTAAATTTGGCATCTTGAAATGCAATCTAGAAATCACAGATATTTAAAAACAAATATTTTGCTTATGACTAAATGAAATGATGCCTGAGATTATTCTGAACTTTGGTTTGATGATAGTTATTTTCCCAAAACTCACATCTACAGATAGAGTTGCCACAATCAAAACTAAAAGCAAACCAAAAAATAAAAAATAAACAAACAAAAAAGTTTTCACGATGCTGCAGTAAAAGTTTCCCAACTCATTTCTGTGTATCACTTCTGTGATACAATAATAGCCAAACTAGTCAAAATCTTGCTAATAATCTGCAGCCCCATGTCATGAACAAGACTCAGATACCTAGTAACAGAAAGAAGCATTCACCTACAATCCAAGTGTGCTCAAAAATATTACATACAAAAATAGGCAGTCACGACTATTTGAAGGAGCTGTAACGCTACCTAAGTCCTACAGAAAATATCATGAAATTCCCTGTGTCTCCAGAAATGAAACCAAGAACAATTTCCTGCCAGGTCTGAGTCTTTCGTCTCTGGGCCAGTTGTAATTTGTTGACTGGAGAATAACTCACTTGGCGTACACACCTTCATTCTTTTACCAAGGTCTCAATTGTTGGGATGAGTGCTAGAATAAATGGTTTGATTCTGAAATAACCAACTCCAAGGGGAACTTTTCTCCAAAACATTTTAGGTTTGCAAAGCATTTTATCATCACTAATTATTATTTCAATTTCCTAAACAGCTAGACAATTGCTTTAAAACTCAGCACAAGCACCGAATTTGAATGATTCTGATTGGTTCCTTTAAAAGAAGCCAGACTCTCATATGGAATCTGTTAAGAAAACTAGATTCAGTTCCTTCCACAGAAGGATTATAGTAAAGCATAGTGGCAGTCAAAGACATTCTTTTACCATGGCTAGAGCCAAATTTAAAAATATTGTCTATTTGGCAAGTTATTTCTTAGTAATACCCCCAGTGCTTCCAAGCATTTTTCAAGCCTAACATTGCTTGCAAATTGGCTTAAATATTCAGTTATGTAGACTTTATCCTTGAGCACTGGAGTATTATTCAAATCTAACAACTGCCCAAACCACTCACTGTCTTCACCTAGACAAAAGATTTTCTCTTCAAAAGCATTCATTATTTTTAGTAAAACATTATAACTGTATTTTCCTGGAAAAAAATTTAAAAGGTTTTATGAGTTTCTCTTTCATGTGGAGTGAATAAAAGGGGAAATTTCATCAGAGTACTTCAAGCAAGATGACAAATAATTTAAGGGGTACAGATAGGAAGAATACTACCAGACAATAATTGTTCCCTACATCAACACAATAACATAGAAAGCATTAAAATATTAATTTAAAGGGAAATGAGAAAAATAAGCACAAATTTTATTTTTGTGTTAATAACCTTAAGTACAACTGATCTGTTATAGTTGTAGCAAAGTGTATCAAAATTCAGAAATTAGGGCCCCTCTGCTTATAAAAAAACTATTCACAAATATGGGATACCTAAATTAACATGTATGTCTACAGTTTGTAGTATTTGAAAGGACTCTGAAATAAAAACAAAAGGAAGCTGAAGGGGAAATGACTCACTCTATCATATATGATACATACCAGAATAAGGCCACAGTACACACTAGATTTGGATTTCATATGGTTCAGAGGAAGAAGAGATGGGATTCAATGCTCTAAAATTTTGCAGGCTAAGTCAAACCAACAAAGATGGCAATTCTCAAGAGTGATTTTTTGGTTAAGGGTTGGACAATCTCTGAGATGCCTTCCAACAGTGAAATTCTGTGTTGGTGAGAAAAAATACTAATGGGAGAGCTTGTATTGCAGAAAATCCTCTGGCTAACAAAAAAAACCCACAACATGTACACAGTGTTGGCTTTTCACAGTGCAAAAATTTAAGTCTGTTTTGATAGTATTGAGTATTTGCAATCTGTGAACACTTACCACTAATTTAGCAAATTAGTATTGTTGTTTTTTTAGTTCTTCTTATCTGGCAAACATCAAATATCAGAAAAGTATCTGAAAGAAAGGGAAAAGTGAGTACAAGAACCAAGGAATATATCTTCAACAGCAGTAACTTTCAACAACATAATAAAATAGTTTCTTTCCTTTATTACAAAAGGTTTCTCTCCAGTACAATATAGTAAAGCTCACTTTTAAACACATTTATAGCAAGGAATTGCTAGTAAAACCATGCTAAAATGAATAAAATTATCCCTGATGGGAGAGAAATGACAGGAGTACAGTTTGAACTGAATTCATTGTATTAAGACACTTATTCATTCCCAAGATCTTAAACAGAAAATCTCAGCTGCCTGACAAAAATGATAAAAGGATTGAGTCACAATTCACCATTTTCCATAAGCCAAACTACTTTCAAATACTAAATGCTTAAAATACTTTTAAATATTAAATGGATCATGATCATGTACTTATATTTGAAAAACAAAGGCCTTCCTCTTATTCTTTTAGTAATATAGAGATAGATGTCCTTCTATTCTTTTTCATTCTCAATGTATGAGGCAGCTCAACTTCTCATGTTAGTCCTTCTAAGATTAGTGTTCTATAATTAATGACCATAGAGTAGCACCTAAAAGTTACTATTGTTAAAGAGGAGTTCTTGCTCCAGTGAAACAGCTGCACAATTTCACAGATCCTTCCCTATGTCCTCCTCAATTCTAGAACCAAACTTATTATCCATGTCTAAGATACATATGAATGGGCTAATTCAATGAGCTGCTTATTTGATTTATAATGAGGAAACTGGTTATTAGGAGACCTAGACCTTAAAGCATGTGTGGTATGCTCTGTCTTATACCAATCCATGTGTGGTCCTGCTTCTATAAATGTGCAATGTAAAGATCCTAACCCTTACTTCAGAGCACATGCAGTCATTTTGTGTCTGTTTTCTGTTAGCTTATTGTGTGGTCACAGAAAGTCTTTTAATTGACTACTGAGTTAGAATTGAGAGTAGCTTCAAATGGCTGCAATGAAGAAACTCAATTACTTTTTTTCCCCTAGTTTTCAAGTAAGGAAGAAAGAAGGAATATTATAGAAGGTTTTGGACATATGGTACTTTTTTCCCTTTCTGTCTATAATGTGTTTATTCTTCCCTGATTCTAGGTGAATGAATACCAAAGACTGAAAACAATCATAGCTACAAAAGCCAAATCAATCAAGCCCTAAGGAGTAACTTGCTTGACCTAGTCAAGTAGTGGACCGAGCCCGTAGCTGAGATACCGTATCTTGAAGGTAATTCAGAGACTCATTCACTAGTCAGCCCACACCCAAAAGTGAATTTGATGGGGAAAATGATTTGTAGTTACTCCTTGATATAAGTCTACCTTTTCCCAGGGATCAAGAAGATAGAAGAAAATATATTATGATTCAGAGGAGATATTTCATAGCAATTTCTTTTTTTAAAATTTTATTTATTTTTTAAAAGCTTCTTATATGCACTGATTGTTTTCAACATTCACCTTGCAAAATTTTGTGTTCCAATTTTTTTCTCCTTCCCTTCCTCCTATCTCCTCCCCTAGACAGCAAGTAATTCAATTGTGATCCACACTCAGTCCCCACAGTTTCTCTCTGGGTGCAGATGGCTCTCTTCATCATAAGACCATTGGAATTGGTCTAAATCACCTCACTGTTGAAAAGAGTCACGTCCATCCAAATTGATCATCATATAATCTTATTGCTGTATATACTGTTCTCTTGGTTCTAATTCATTTAACATCAGTTCATGTAAGTCTCTCCAGACCTCTCCAAAATCATCTTGCTGAACATTTCTTATAGAGAACAATAATTGAATAGCAACTTACTATAATAGATGCCATATTATTTTTGTTGGTCATTTAATTTCAGTCATGTTTCTTTGTTACCCCATTGAGGTTTTGTTAACAAAGAAACTGGAGTGATTTGCCATTTTCTTTTCCTCATTTTATAGTTGAGGAAACTGAGGCAAACAGGATTAAGTGATTTGCCAAGAATCACACAGCGGATCAGTGATTGAAGCCAGATTTGATCTCAAGATGAGTCTTCCTATATTCAGGCCTGGGATCTATCTACTGTACTATGTACCTGTCCAGGCAAATGCAACAATGTCCACAAATACTTTGTGAACTCTGATGCATTATTGAAATATAAGTTATTGTGATCATATACTGTATGAGGATGTATTCTGATGGAAGTGAATATCTTCAACATAGAGAAGATCTAATCCCATTCCAATTGATCAGTGATGGACAGAATCAGCTACACCCAGAGAAGGAACACTGGGATTTGAGTATAAACTGTGAGCATTGTTTTTGTTTTGTTTTGTTTTGTTTCTCTTCCCAGATTATTTTTACCTTTTGAATACAATCCTTCCTTTGCAACAATAACAACAACAACAAAATTCAGTTCTGCACATATATATTGTATCTAGGATATACTATAAGATCTTTAATATGCATGGGAATGCCTGACATCTAGGGGAGGGGGTGGAGGGAAGGAGGGGAAAAACTCGGAACAGAAGGGAGTACAAGGGATAATGCTGTAAAAAAAAAATTACCTATGCATATGTACTGTCAAAGAAAATGTTATAATTATAAAAATTAATTTTAAAAAATCTCAAAAAAAAGTTATTGTGATCATATTACTAATCACATCAATCATGAATAATCCCATTTCCACTAAAGACCACTGGTCTCCTTCTTTGCCTATGTTCTTCTCAATCCAAATTGTCCTCATTGATGACCTCCTCACCTGAACTCCACAGCACTGAACATCTATCTATTCACTTGCTTTGGTATTTAGTCCTATTCTGCCTTACCATTACATAACTCTTTCATATTCAAGATTAGTCCTATTAAAAACTCTGAAGGAGATACCTACATTTCCAGCAACCCCTTGATAAAAAATAGCATCTCTACTCCATAATCTATCACTTGTCCTCACCTTTGTACTCTTACTCTTCCAAAAACAGATCAATTTCCCAATGGATTTTCCCCTCACTTATCAAGCCTCATTTTCAAGACACTAATAGTAATAACTGACCTTGAATTCAAGCAACTATGATGACTTTTTTAGGTTTCATGTGTGTAATAAAAGACCTTATCCTCTGTGAAAGGAATTCTCATATTAAGTGAATAGGCAAAATAAGAATTTCAAGTCAAGCCCCTAATCCTAGAAATCATACAACATAAGCAGCTGCCTACTCCAAGTAAACATTCCCATGTGTTTATCTTGTATGATCATTTATATTTGTAAACTTTTAGAGAGAAACAGACATGTCTTTCATTCCTTCATCCTTCTAAGTAAGCCCTACCCAAGCTTAGCAAATTATTATGCACAAAGTAGGTGTTCAATAAAACTTGATCTTCATTATATACTTCAACAACAATACTATATGATGATCAATTCTGATGGATGTGGCCATTTTCAACAATGAGATGAACCAAATCAGTTCCAATAGAGCAGTAATGAATGGAACCAGTTATGCCCAGCAAATGAACTCTGGGAGATGACTATGAACCACTACATGGAATTCCCAATACCCCTATTTTTGTCCGCCTGCATTTTTTATTTCCTTCACAGGCTAATTGTACACTATTTCAAAGTCTGATTCTTTTTGTACAGGAAAATAACTGTTTGGACATGTATACATATATTTTATTTAATTTATACTTTAACATATGTAACATGTGTTGGTCAACCTGCCATCTGGGAGAAGGAGTGGGAAAATTGGAACAAAAGACTTGGCAATTGTCAGTGTTGTAAAATTACCCCTGCATATATCTTGTAAATAAAAGCTATAATAATAATAATAATAATAATAATAATAATAATAATAATAATAATAATAATAAAGAAAATAAAAAAGAAGAAAGAAAAGCCTGATCTTACATCTGTTTTCCACATAAAGTTTGTCAAGTACTTTCTTGTCTTTATCTTACTGGACAAAACAACCTACAAGGTGACAGGGTACTTTTGACAGATGAGGAAATTGGAGCTTAAAAGTATGAATTACTTGCCCAAAAGGACACAATTAGCAATTAGCAGAATTTCATCCAAGATCTCCTTATTCCAACTCAGTACTTTTTCTGCTACAGAGAACTTCCTCTTAATAAATTCCTCCTTCATTATTAATGGCACAAAATTAGCTTTCTAATGGTAACTCAGATTTACACATTAACCAAAAAAAAAAAAAACCTAGAATTTGACCTGAACAGGATTTAGGTCAAGTTTTTAATATAAGCTTTAAAACAAAAATCAAACCTTTATCAAAAAAGGAAAGACTTTAATAGGTTGCCTTTAAGACAATCTATTTACCCAAATTAACATATAAAGTTGGTCATCCAAGATTTAGAGAATTTTGCTTTATTAAACATTTGGCAGTTCAAGAAAGCCCATTCCTAATCTGAAGTTTTGTTTTTGTTTTTGTTTTTGTTTTTTAATTTTCACTGGTTGATTAATTAGATGAATGAAATAGCTCACATTTACAAAGCACTTTTAAGGTTTGCAAAGGTTTTACATGTTATCTCAATGATATCTCATTGATATGATATCTCAATGAGCATCTCAATAGCCAGTGGTAATAGTATTATTTCATATTTATAGAAGAAGAATTGAGATGTAGAGAGTTTATGACTTGCCCAGGATCATACATCTAATACATAATTTTAAACCCAGAACTTCCATTACAAGTGCAATGCTCTATCTACCATCCACATTTTGCTGTCATCTCTGTGCTCAAGTGAAAAATTTAAGGAGAGTAGCTAGTGGCACAGTGGATAGAGCACCAGCCCTGAATTCAGGAGGACCCAAGTTCAAATCTGGTCTCAGACACTTAACACTTCCTAGCTATGTGACCCTGGGCAAGTCACTTAACCCCAGCCTGAGAAAAAAGGAAAAAAAAGAAAAGAAAAATTTAAGCCATTAAAGACACTATCTGCCTCCAGACAAAGAAGTGATAAAGTATGAACAGAATAGTTTTACATATGTGTGTATATATATGTATACATATACATATATATTACATATATTTGTGTGCATATATGTGTGTTTATATACACATATATACATACATATACATAGTTATACATATACAGACACTTATTTGTGTCAAATAATATCCATCTCTAGAGGGAAGAAAAAAATGTATATAATAATTTTATTACATATTTTAAAAGAATAGCAATTCACCCATTATAGATTTGCAGTTTCAAGTGTGAGCATTCTTTTTATTATGTTATGAAAATGCTTGTTTTATTCTATAAATTAAAAATAAAATATTTTTAAAAGCTTCTAATAACTTTTTTAGACAGACCAGAGAATCAGAACAGAATGATATCTTTTCTCACATTTGTTGGCTCATCAAATATTTGGATTTGACTTATAAGTCTATAATGTGGGATAATATTAATCAAAAACCTTTTCTAGAATATAGAGACACATATTTTGGTTCAATATTAATTAATAACCCTGATAATTAGCAGCAAATAAGACATAAAATAGTGATATGTATGTCTGATTAACAGCATTCAACTATCACAGAGGATGTCCTGTGCAAGGCCCAAGTGGAAAAAAGGATTCAGTATGAATGGCAAGATTCATATACTTCTTTATGAGGATGACACTGTGCTGACTGCAATCAAGCCTCAGAACATTAATCTTGGATCTCATTGAGAAGATACTATATGCAAAAAAAGACTAGAAATTCAAACAAATTGATGCCAAAATGAATATTCCCTAAAATAATAATGTCCCCCAAAATAACATCTATCTGGAATAATATGAAATTGTAGACAGCCTGTTATCTATTCTGTCAGTATCTCTAAGATAAACACTGTAGAGAAATAATAAGTAGTACCAATATCTAAATAAGGAGAAAGAAAGAAGAGTAACATTTAAGAAACTGGGCTATAAATTTAATAATCTCAAGATGTTCTAACATAAATACTTTTTTTTAATAAAATGTGTTACTATTACTCTATACATACTCTTTTGTAACTAACTTTTTTATTGAAGTTTTTTTATTTTCAAAGTATATACAAGAAAAAAATTTTAATATTAATCCTTGAAAAACCTTGTGTTCCAATTTTCCCTCCTTTCCCCTAGCTCCTCCCCTATATGACATGTAATCTAATATATGTTAAGCAGGGTAAACATATATATATATGTATATATATATATATGTACATATATATATATATATATTAAATCCAATACACGCATACATATTTATACAATTATCTTGCTGCACAAGAAAAATTAGATCAAAAAGTAAATAAAAAATGAGAAAGAAAATAAAATTCAAGCAAACCACAACAAAAAGAGTGAAAATACTATGTTGTGATTCACACTCAGTTCCCACACTCCTCTTTTTGGGTGTAGACGGCTCTCATTATCACAAGATCACTGGAACTGGCCTAAATCATCTCATTGTTGAAAAGAGCCATGTCCATCAGAATTGATCGTCGTATAATCTTCTTGTTGCCGTGTATAATGATCTCCTGGTTCTGCTCATTTCATTTAGCATTAGTTCATGTAAATCTCTCCAGACCTCTCTGAAATCATCCTGCTGATCACTTCATAAAGAACAATAATATTCCATAGCATTCATATACCATAATTTATTCAGCCATTCTCCAACTGATAGACATCCACTCGGTTTCCAGTTTTTTGCCCCTGCAAAAAGGGCTGCCACAAACATATTTGCATATTTACACATATTTCAATGAAGTATTCATCTCCAAATTGTCTTGGTTTTATTTAAGAGATATTTACCTAAATTCAGTACTTTATGCTCCATGGAACTAAAATCCATTCCAATGATTTAAACTTGACTTTGAAACTCACATTTTGAAATTACTTCATTAACATCTTAGACTAAAACAACTAATACTATACCTTCAAAAATTCATCAGAATACTGATAGGAGCAATTTCTTCCAATGAATAGAATCACATATAGATTCACTCAAAACTAGACTTGCCAGGACTTCTCTCACTTAATCACCAGCTATCAAGAACCCAAGGAGGCCTCCATGCCAAAGATGAGAGATCTGAAGAAAACTTTAATAAATTTATTCCATTTCAGTTGCTGTTCTTTATTAATGAAATTAAAACCAATCAATTAATTGGTGGCCAAAACCTAGGCAGGTTATATGGGAAAGTATTTGCCAATAGTACTTCAATTCTAAATATTCAAAAGGTCTTCATAAACTAGAGTATACAGAATTTACAATCCATATTCAAATGCCAACTTTTAAGATAATTTCCAAATGATTAACCACCACTTTTAAAAAATGAAATAAAATGCTCACTTCAAATAAACTTTTAATAAATGAAAAATTTTATTTTGTTACTCGCTTGGTTTTTTTTATGGCTGAATGAAAGATTTTAAAACTCATTAAAAAATGAATCATACTTTTTCACTTTGAGTGCTATCAAGTCAGGAGTAGAGAAAAAAGGTTCAAATTTTGCCTAAGAATATCAAGTATAAAATTTTACCTATACTACAAGGATACTTTGATAGAGGCTTTCAATTAATTTCTTTCTTAGGCTTAAGAGGTTAGAAATTCCTCTGTCAAGCACATAAATAAAAATGAATAAAACAAAAATAATTGGGATCCACAACTTGCAAATCTCTTTAAAATGCCTAACTCAACAATCTTGTTGGAAACTAACAATCCTGTAAGCTAAGTAGTAGGACTATTATTCTTATTTCACAGATAAATTAAAGGTTAAAAAAATAAAGCAACTTACTCAAAGACATAGCAAATGGCTATATAACTCTAAACCACATCTGCTGGCTTCAAATCCATTGCTTTTTCTACTACATTGACTCAATTTTCAGTCTATATAAATTTCATATCATTACCAAGGAGTTAAGGCAATGAGAAATTGCCGAATCTAACATCCTAGATTCAAGAGTTCATTTAGGGAGGTTAGGAGTGGGAAGGGGAGCCATGAAAGAGGAGACTTTCACCTTGTGAAGGGAAAAATATTGTTTCATAACATCAGATATTACTTTCTCTTCCTCCAGAACATGAATTTTTAAAAGTCACCTATAACATTCATCATTTTTTCATCATTTTGAAATGGTCTCTTGAGTAATGAATGTTTCCCTAAGCATTGAACATTTCATTTAGTGATTACTTTTTTTTGTTGTTTTTTCATAATGTAATATCACTGTATCACTATGTGCCATTTAATCACTATCAAATCATAAATCATAATCATAGAATTGAAAAGATCCTCGGAAGTCATTTAATTAAACCCCCTCTAATACTTAAATCCAAGTACTGTATAGGCTTAAATTGCCAAAGCATGTTCAATTAACCCCTGTAATTTGGGATTTCCTCATGGATAAAATGCAAATCCTAGATTTTGAATTGGCAAGGAACTTAGAATTCATCTTTAGTAGAATTAAATATTAACCTAAAGTCCAACAGGAATGGGCCTACTTCCCAGAGCTCTAGTGAGGAAAGCACAATAAAAACACAGAGTGATTGATTTTTCAAAAGTTTATACAATGTTAAAATAAAGCTCTTAGTTGACATTTTTGAAACCAACACTGTTTTCTACAGCTTAAATGCATCTTCCCAAGAAAAACACTATAGAAATCAAGATTGAGAAATAAAGGGGCTAAAATCTCATGACAAGAGCTATAGAAAATTTGAAAAAGATAAAGATCAGCATTAGACCAGAAAAAAAGGTGTACTAATATTCAATGTATAAAAAAGCAAGAGAAAAACATAGAAGAAAAACAGATTCCTAGATTGTCCTCATTTCTATCTATCCCGCAAAGAAAAAGTTTAGCTTTAGAGAATATGAAAAAAAAAGCGGGGAGAAGGGGAGGGAAGCAATCCAAATAGATAAATAATATTAGGTCCTTAACTTTTTTTATTATAGATCCCTCTGGCAGTCCAGTAAAGCCTAGAGACCCATTTTTTTAAAAATGTCTTTAAATTCAAAAATACGTAGCACTTGCATTTAAATGCATAAATACATAGTATTAGAAAGGAAAACAAAGATATAAACAAAGATATAGCTACAAAAATATTTTAAAATTATAAGGTCAAAACAGAGAAATAAAATTATACGCCAATTTCTCCAATGAACACTGATGCAAAAATCTTGAATGAAATATTAGCAAAGCTTTTACAGCAACTTATAACCAGAATAATACAATATGACCAAGTAAAATTTATATCAGGAATTCAGGGCTGGTTCAAAATTAGGAAAACTATTAGCAAAGTGACTATATCAATGACCAAACTAACAGAAATCATATGATTATATCAATAGATAACAGAAAAAGCATTTGACAAAATACAGCACTCATTCCTATTAAAACACTAGAGAGAATAGGAATAAATGTAGTTTTCCTTAAAATGGTAAGTAACATCTATCTAAAACCATCAGCAAGCAGCATATGTAATGGGGATAAACTAATAGCATTCCTAATTAGATTGGGAGTAAAACAAGGTTGCCTACTATCACCATTACTAGTCAATATTATGCTAGAAATGTTAGCTTTAGCAATGAGAAGAAAAAGAAATTGAAAGAAGTAGGTAATGAGAAAACAAAATTATCACTCTCTGCAGATGATATGGTGGTATACTTAGACAATCTCAGAGAATCAACTAAAAAACTACTAGAAAAAATTAAAAACTTTAGCCAAGTAAATCCACATAAATCATAGCATATTTGGTATGTTACCAACAAAGTCCAGCAGCAAGAGATAGAAAGGGAAATCCCATTTAAAATAACTGTACATAATATAAAATGTTTGGGAGTCTATCTGCTAAGACAAAGCCAGGAACTATATGAACACAATTACAAAACACTTTCCACACAAAATCAAGTTAGAGCTAAATAAGAGGAAGAATATCAAGTGTTCATAGGTATGCTAGGCTAATATAATAAAAATGACAACTCTATTTAAATCAATCTACTTATTCAGTGTCATACAAATCAAACTGCCAAGAAATTATTTTATAGAGCTAGAAAAATAATAACAAAATTCATCTGGAAGAACAAAACATCAAGAATTTCAAGGGAATTAATGGAAAAAATGCAAATGAAGGTGACCAGACCTAAAACTATATTATAAAGCAATGCCCATCAAAACCATTTAGTACCACCTAAGAAATAAAGTAGTGGATCAATGGAATAGGTTAGGTTCACGACACAATAGCCAATGACTATAATAACCTAGTGTTTGATAAATCCAAAGACTCCAGCTTGTAGAATAAGAACTCGCTATTTGACAAAAATTCCTGGAAAAATTGAAAAACAATATGGCAGAAACTAGGTTTTTGTACAAATAAAACCATTGCAGCCAAGATCAGAAAGGAAGCAGAAAATTGGAGGGAAATTTTTACAACAAAGGGTTTTGATAAATGCCTCATTTCTAAAATACCTAGAAAATTGATTCAAATTTATGAGAAAAAAGCTGTTCTCCAATTGGCAATGGTCAAAGGATATGACCAGACAATTTTCAGGTGAAGAAATAAAAGCCATTTCTAATCATGTGAAAAAATGCTCTAAATCACTATTGATTAGAGAAATGCAAATTAAGATAACTCTGAGGACTACTTCAAATCACTCAGATTGGCTAAAATAGAAGGAGAAGATAATGATAAATGTTGGGGGGAATGTGGGAAAACTGGAATGTTAATGCATTGTTGGTGGAATTGTGAACTGATCCAACCATTCTGGAAAGGAATTTGGAAAAATGCTCAAAGGATTACCAAACTGCATACTCTTTAATCCAGCTATGTCCTTCCTGGGTCTATATTCCAAAGAGATCATAAAAAGGGACCCTTTTTTGTAGTTGCAAGAAACTGGAAACTGAGTGGATGACTATAAGTTGAGGAATGGTTGAATAAGTTACGGTATATCAATGTAATGGAGTATTATTGTTCTATAAGAAACAATCAGCAAGATGATTTCAGGAAGGCTGGGAGAGATTTTCATGAATTGATGCTAAGTGAAGTGAGTAGAACCAAAAGAAAATCGTACCCAGCAACAGCAACATTATATGATGATCAATTCTGATGGCCATGGCTATTCATGGTAATTCAGGTCAGTTCAAATGGTTTTGTGATGGAGAGAGCCATCTCACCCAGAGAGAGGACTGTGCGGACTAAGTGTGGGTCACAACATGGCATTTTCAATCTTTTTGTTGATGTTTGCTTCCATTTTGTTTTCTTTTTCATTTTTCTGCCTTTTGATCTGATTTTTCTTGTGTAGCATGATAATTGTGGAAATATATATAGAAGAATTGCTCATGTTTAACATAAATTGGACTATTTACCTTCTGGAGAAGGGGTAAGGGGAAAGGAAGGAGAAAAAAATATGGAACACAAGATTTTTCAAGGGTAAATGCTGAAAACTATGCATACGTTTTGAAAATAAAAAGCTTTTAAAATGTTTGTGGCAGTCCTTTTTGTAGTGACTGGGATTGGAAACTGAGTGGATGCCCATCAGTTGAGGAATGGTTGAATAAATTATGGTATATTAATGTAATGGAATATTATTGTTCTATAAGAAACAATCAGCAAGATGATTTCAGGAAGTCCAGGAAAGACTTACATGAATTGATGATAAGTGAAGTAAAAAGTACCAAAAGAACATTGTACACAGATTGTACATTGTACAACAATGAGATTATAATATCAATTATGATGGATTTGGTTCTTTTCAAAAATGAGATGATTAACATCAATTCCAATAGACTTGTTATGGAAAGAACCATCTGCATCCAGAGAGAAGACTATGGAAACCGAATGTGGATCCAAGATAGTACTTTCCCCCTTTTTGTTATCATTGTTGTATGTTTACTTGTTCTTTTTTCCTTTCTCATTTTTTTCCTTTTTGATCTTATTTTCTCTTGTGCAGCATGATAAATGTGGAAATATGTGTAGAAGAATTTCACACGTTTATCCTATATTGGATTACTTGTTGCCTAGGAAGGAAGAAAAAATTGGAACACAAGATTTTGCAAGGGTAAATGTTGAAAACTATCTTTGTATGTATTTTGAAAAATTAAAAGCTATTATTTTTTTAAAAGTATGACGTTCACAAGTTGTGCATTTTGTACATATTTTTAGACATTTCGGGATACGTTAATCAGTTATGCAGATTTTTTTTATCTTTTTCTTGTTTATAAAACATGCTATTTGTCATATGGGATGGTCATATGGGATGGTCTTTGGGAAAGGGTAGAAGTAGGAAACTGGGGAAAATTACAATATTGCATGCAAAAACAATTAAGTTTAAAAAAAAATAACTTCAGCAATCCCAGATTAACAATCCTTGTTCTTAATGTTCATGCCCTATGCTAGATCTGATAACAGATATACATAGAGAGATAGACATTATGGACAGATTTCACACAAATAAATACTATCTGGGATATAAGAAGTCATCTTTATAGTTCATTAATCCCCACTGCAAGTATACATCCTCCAAAACTGCCATGCATTTCACTGCTCAGGGAAAACTTAATGCTTAAAAGACAAAGTTAATTCACAAGCCAAAACCTAATACAATCTTATAAAAAGAGCCAATAAACGTCAGTATGTGAACCCATTTTCTTACTGGTGGTATTTAGGAAAGGAGGTCATATCAGAATCAACAATATTAGGGGAGAAAAATGATGATGGAAAAAATTTAAACCCAAAGGACAGAAAAGAGAGGTAATAGGGAAACTGTTCAATTCAATAAAATAGTTCCACTATTCCCATCCCCTCTCCACCTTAATATTCTTCCCCAACTGGACATATCTTACTTTTTAAATATATTTTAATATATTTTTTAAATTCTTAATTTATGAAATAAATCAAGCATTCCATTACATGGTATTAAAAAAAGATAATTGCACATGAAATTGCACACCTATTATGTGCAACTTGCTATTCCTTTAAAATATATAATAAAGTTATCATGTAAAAATTTTCTTTCTCTGAATACATATAACTTACTAACTCCTTAAATTGTAGCATGTATTTGGCATAACAAACTAAGTTTTTCAAGTCCAGTGGGTTTTTATTTGTTTTTTGACAACTCAGAGTTTTTAATGCTCACAAAACACACACATACACATAAACACACAAATATAGAATAAAAGTAAGAAAAGTAAGGAAAGAAAAGGAATCCAAGAACAAACTGTTTTTAAATACCTCACCTTTTACTCCATGACCTTGTTCAAATACAGTTTCTCAAGGACATTTCTGTTTTTTCTACCCATTTAGAATACACTTGGTTTTAAATTAAAGTTGTTTAGTCACAAACTAGCTCTCTACATTTTTTTAGTATTCTAAGCTATATTTCAAATCATACTGTTTTCTGATTTTTAAACTATGACAATCTCCCTGTCTTCATTACTTCATTAACATATCCCAAAATGTCTAAAAATATTACTATTACTATATGTGTGGAATATTGTCTATACCATTAGAAACAGTTCATATGTTGGATAGTTTTTTTTAATAGTTTTTATTTACCAGATATATACATGGGTAATTTTACAACATTGACAATTGCCGAACCTTTTGTTCTAATTTTCCTCCTCCTTCCCCCACCCCAGATGGCAGATTGACCGATACATGTTAAATATGTTAAAGTATAAATTAAATACAATATATGTATACATGTCCACACAGTTGTTCTGCTGTACAAAAAGAATCGGACTTTGAAATAGTGTACAATTAGCCTATGAAGGAAATCCAAATTGCAGGCGGACAAAATTAGAGGGATTGGGAATTCTATGTAGTGGTTCATAGTCATCTCCCAGGTTCTTCGCTGGGTGCAGCTGGTTCAGTTCATTACTGCTCTATTGGAACTGATTTGGTTCATCTCATTGTTGAAAATGGCCACATCCATTAGAATTGATCATTATACAGTATTGTTGTTGAAGTATACAACGATTTCCTGGTCCTGCTTATTTCAGTCAGCATCAGTTCATGAAAGTCTCTCTTGGCCTTTTTGAAATCATCCTGCTGGCTGTTTCTTATAGAACAATAATATCCCATAATATTAATATACCACAATTTATTCAGCCATTCTCCAATTGAGAGGCATCCACTTAGTTTCCAATTTCTGGCCACTACAAAGAGGGCTGCCACAAAGATTCTTGTGCATACAGGTCCCTTTCCCTTCTTTAAGATCTTTTTGGGATATAAGCCCAGTAGAAACACTGCTGGGTCAAAGGGTATGCACAGTTTGACAACTTTTTTAACATAGTTCCAAATTGCTCTCCAGAATGGCTGGATGCATTCACAATGCCACCTATGTTGGGTAGTTTTGACAAACTACTGTCTATTTCTCCTCTACCACTCCTTTCATTTTTTTTTTAATTTTTTGTTACAAAGGATGGTAAGGGCATGGGAAGGTATAAGATGTGATATAAAAACAAAGGGTATTAAGAAAAATATTTACGATAACTCCTACTAGGATTGGAGCTACCAAAATTAAATCAACCACAAACTCGTGCATTCTGAGATCTTTATAGTAATAGAATATAACCTCATCTTTATTTTATATGTCTCTCCTCTCATTTCTGTCTCCTCTAGCCCCCCAAAAAATGCTTCTATCAAGATATTCACACGTATATAAGATCAGAATGAGAAAGAAAAAAAAAATTTAACTTGCTAGTGCTAGGAGTCCACAGTAATTTTTAACACTTTTGAGGTCACTAAAACCAACTATATTTGAATATTCAAAACCAATTTTTTTAAGTAGAAGGAAATATGGCCAAATTAAATCCCCCGTTTTGTATTGCCAACTTGCCTGGAGGTAGGGGGGAAAAATGAGCAAATGACTCAACTAGTACCACACAATTTAAAAACAATCTTCCCTTTTTCCACTTAAGTCAAAAAGTCAAGAAAATGTGAGAGCAAAAAAAGATTTTATCTGTAAAACTTATTAATTATAAAGCTTCAGTTTAGTTGGGAGTTGATAGTATGCAAAGAATCCAAGCTATTGCTCCATATACATTGTCCTTTTTAGAACATAGAAGATATTAAAATTTGTCTTAAATTTTTCTTAACATGACAATCACAAAGATGATGATATAAATTTATAGTCACAAAAACTGAACTGTTTCAACACATATAATTCATAGAATCATTTCTCCCTTTGTGCAACTGCTGGTATTTTACAAGGATCATTTATTTTTAATTATATTGTCTTGTTATATTAAATGTATATATCATTTGAACGAAAATTGGAGTTTTCTGTATAGACTAATAGAGCAATTTCCCCCCCCAAAAAAAATCTTAAACTTAAAAAATATGTTATCACTGAAGATCTTTAACTTGGAGGAGAGCAAAAGGTTATACATTTAACATAATTATACAAAATATATATATATATATTGTTTCATTTAGATTATTTCATGGAAGATACTAAAATGTAATTTTTATTAAGTTCCTAGGAAGAGTTGCAATGCTCATTGAAGTTTTAGTTCAAATAACACACAAACAAAAGGAAAGTCAAACATATTTATGAGGAATGTTGAACGTATTTATAAGAAAAAAAGAAACACAAAGTTCCACATGCAAAATCCAAACTCTTTAGAAACAGCTAAAAATGTTTAGAAACAGCAAAAAAAGGAAAGAACCCACTTCTTTTCTGATATCCAACACCCTCCCTACACACACACACACACACACACACACACACACACACACACACACACACACACACACACACAAACACAATTACTTTTCTAAGCTAAGACAATGTCTTAGCAAAATATAATACATGTAAAATTACTTTAGCAGTACAGATACTTAGAGCATAGACAAATGCAGAAAAATAATTTTCTTTTAAACAAATGAGGTGGTGAGAGATCTTTTATTCTTCTTTCAATTCAAGAGCCTTATTATCATCTTATCCTACTCAAGCCTTCCACATGTTTGTTTGTTTGTTTGTTTCTTTTCTTAATGGTAAAAGATTCACTTTCCAGCAAATTGTCTGTCTAAAAGTATGCTTAGTAAAGTAGACCTACAAGGAAGAAGAAATTAATCGAACCCTTGTTTATTTGCTTGCTAAAATTTACAACTTTTTATTTAAGTTTTTGTGTAATAGAGTCTTCAAAATTTTGTTCCAAAGAAAACCACCTTGCAATCAATTAGCAAGGCATAAAAATCAGTTGTATAAGACAATGTTCCAATATACTATTTTTTGTGGTTGTGTATGTGTGTGTATATACTATTTCGTTATAAAATGTAGCACACTTGCCAAGAAAACTTTTCCCCCATAAGTTCTTTATCCACAAGCCTTCAAGAATCATCATGAAAACCTATTTAGGGATGAACTCAACCCAAAGTATAAATAAAGACAGAGAGGAAAATCTCAAAGAGCTCACATTTCTTTAAAAAGGGAAATAACAAAATGGAAAACTATAAGAAGAGGAGGTCTCTAAAGCATAACTAGTAAGAATAACAGTGAAAACAGAGAGCCCTTAAACTGTATTAGAACTAGGACTAAGGTGGTGGTCTTCATCTATGGATCCTCTCCTAAAAGCTCATCAGCAAACTTTCTGCCTTAGAATTTTATCCATCCATTCTGTGAGACTTCTTCAACTCCCTTCCCTACTTCTATCCCATGCCCCACCTCTTCCACCAGACACCTCTACACAGACAAACCTGGTTCGATTGGTGTTTACGGCATCTTAGACACATTTGAACACATTTCCTCCCTTTTCGTTTAGTGCAGAGATTCCAAAGAGATCATTACATTCTCTAGATTGCGCCTCAGATAGGATCAAGGGAGACAACTGATCCTGGTACAGTCCGAATGGATCTGGAAACCTAATACGGTGATGGACAAACTACCACCTATTTCACTCTGCACCTTAAGAATAATTTAAAGAACAGAGGGAGAAACTTGTAGGGGAAGAGGGGACTAAAACAGAGAGAAACTTCAACTGTTAAAATTTTTACCCACTAATTCCCCACCCTGAACTTATTATTTCCCACCATCTAGCAAAAATGAGGGGAGGGAAGGTTCGTTAAGAGTAACGTTATCTTGATTTTGGCAGTTATAGTTTTAAAGTCACCCTTGAGCCCACTACAAAGCCACCAAATCTTGAGGAAAAAAGTGCAAAGAGGGGGGGAATATACACTCACCTCCACCCATCTCTGAGCTTCAGCGAATGCTACATCACAGTTGGACTCTGCATCCTCTCTCCCTTCCATGACTAGAGGAAGAGGGGAGGGGGGAAAAAAAAGAGAGAAATGGGTGGGTGGGCGAGGAGGGGCGGGATGGGGACGGGGGAGTGTCAGCAGTTTAACGAAGCTGCTCCGGGGTTGGGATGGGGGGCCAAGAGGCAGTGCCGCCTGTCACTCTGCTCTGCCTTTTAATGCCCCGGGTCTCGCGTTCCCTTTGTTGCTCTCCGGAGTTTGTTAATGCCCCGAAACCACAAGAATTTGAAGAAGCTGCTTTCTATAAAACCCTGAAAACGAACCAGGGTCCGCAGGGACCAGGGCAGTCAAAGAGGAGGAGAAAAATGGGAGGCGGCGGGGGAGGGGGCCCTACAGGGGAGGAGAAGGGGAGGAGAGAGACAGAGGGGTTGTAAACAGCCCCAAGAACTGTTTGAACTTCAAAAGCAACTCCCCTCCTCTAGGCTCCCGTTCCCTCCCCCGGAATCACCGCAGCTTCCCGGGTCGTGGAGGCGTCCAGAGTCCCGTCCCTGCCGCTTTCAAGCCCTGGGCCATGTGGAGCAGCCGCTTCCGCCCGCCCGCCGCCTCCTCCTCTTGGGGCTGTTCCCTGGGCATTTGGCCCTGCCAGCCCTTGTGGTTTAGACTGTCTGAACTATGGGATGCCAAATCCCCGTGGCGGGGCAAGCCCGAAGGGAAGCGCTGCGCGCCACTCCGGGGAAGCTGAGCTTAGACAGCGCAGGGAAAGGCGATGCTTCGCGGGAGCCGCTGAAAGAGCCCTGGGAGCTCCCCTCAGCCCTCCCTGCCCGGTCCTGTCCTGTCCTGCTCCGTCCCCTCCCTCCCGGGCTCTCTGGTCCTATCCGTCCCCAAGCGGGTCTTCATTCCCTTCCCGGATCCCCTGGAAACGGAGCTTTCAGAGCTCACCGCTGCTGGGCCAGCGCCTGACATACCAGGAATAGCTCCACACAATTGCATCCTTCCCAGCCAAGAAACTTCCCCCTCTTGGGTGCCCTGGCCGCGGAAACGCAGCAGCCCAGCTGAGCCCAGCCCAGTCAGGAACAACTCCAGGGCTCCGGGCTAGGGCTGGCTCGCCCGGCCCCCTCCACTACCTGGGCTCCGAACTACGCCTTTTTACCTGTAACCTGGGATCCTGCCGTCCAGCCTCGGTCCAGCCTAGCAGCACCCTCCGCGAGCAGCCTAGAAACTGAGCCGAGCTCCTTACCCTCCCACCAGGTGCTCTACCCCTGCCCCGCCCCCAGCCCCAGTCCCATTCTCTGCCCCAGCCGTCTCGCTCCTCCTCACGGACTCCCTCCCTGCTAGGGGACTCCTGGCGGCAGGTGAGGGTAGCGTTCTTCAGGATTGGAACCAAACTACCCCCTCACCAAAAAGACCCCTCCTCCTCCTCCCCTTCTCATTCTCCTCTCTCCTTTCTCTTTCTTTACCTTTCCTACAGGTGGGCGAGGGTCACCAGCAGCTCGCCCCAGCAGCCCACACACTTTCTGTGCAAATAAATAATTTTATGCTGAGAAAGGGAAAAGAAGCCTACTCTCTTCTCCTTCTCCCTTCCAGGGTGATGTTTCCCCAAGGCTATAAGGAACGACTTTAGGGTCAGCTTCCACTCAATCAAGGGTTAATCAAACGCGCGAGTAGGAGGGAGAAGTTGCTCTCTCTTGTTTACCTGTCCGCCATTGGGCATCTCTGTTTGGATTGTTGGTCGGGGGAACGGTCGGGGGCGGGGCACGGGGGGGGGGGAGAGAGGAAGAAGACTCTGCTCAGACTATATATCCTGTGAGCCCTGTCCAAATGAGCTATGGAGACATCTGTTTGAAGAACAACATGAATCTTGTCAAAACTGCCTGTGAAACTTTTGAATTCTCTCCTGCCTTTTCAAGCTCCTTGCTTCAAGATATTTCCTTTTTATTCTTTCCCATATACTTTTATTAGATTTTGAATTAAATAGTTAATTTTTTAAACTTTTTTTTTCAAAATATCTTTCCTTTTTAAAGCTTAACCTCTGGCAGAAGAAAGGCCAATACTTGCTCACTTGCAAAAGGAACAATTATCCAATTAAAAAAAAAAAACTATCTCCAACCTCCCCCATGTGATTAATCTTTTAGGTGATTTGAAATTATGTTCCAAGCAACAATGTTCTTTGGCCCTCCTGCAGTGAATCTCTGTAAGCCTTTCCAACATGCCTATTTCATACCCTTCACCCACTCCTAGAGTAAAATTATTCATATTAAAAAGGTAAGGCATGAGAGTAGTCTTTTGCCAAGTACATCTGTTCAAAATATTCTCCACAAAGGGAAGAATGAAAGAAATCCTTCAACAGGAATCTACTCAATATATACTAAAGATCTTCCTCTAGGTCTGTTAATATTCCTTGAATATCTTGAATCTCTAACCATTCAGTCTTTCTCCTCTGCCTGGCCACAGGAATGGTCTTTCCCATCCATTATAGTTAGACATGTTCTAAAGAATGTTTATGCCATTTTCATTCAAAACAATGTTGACAAAATACAGTGTCGTAACTTGATTTATTCCCAACATGGGTCTCTTAGACCTATTCACAATTCAAATTCTTCATAGGTGAAGGAGTTCCATGGTTTATTGACATATAATATCATTGAAAAATATTGGTGTTGATAAAGTAAACTTTTATCACATAATTCCTGAAAAGCAATCCAATCTATTCTCTTCCTTCAACTAAAATTGGTCCAAAAATTGCCCAACTTCAAGATAAATATAACAGGGAGGGTAGGAATCCATTCTTTGTTGACCACCTCATCTTGTCAGTTAGGATCATAATATCAAAAAGTTGGGGAGTCAAGGGGAGTCAAGAGCACATGACATACTACTTAGTAATGACACACTTAAATATCAAAATGTTCAACTCAGACATCAGCTTATTTGATGGGATATTCTTTTTCCAACTCAAAAGAGTGGCCAAGGTAACAACTAAAACACGTCTTTCTTAGAACTCTTGGATTCAGTGGCCTTTGCAATACTTGGAAGAATCCTGTATCTAGGAGAAGCTGCAGGCACAGAGCCATGAGAGATATCCTACTGTAGATTGTTATTCCTTGGAATTCTATCCAAAAAAAAAAAAACCCACTATATTTAGTATCAAGTTTTCCTGTCTATTTCTCTAAGGAGCTTACCCCATGATCACATAACTTGCCTTTATCTGGGAGGTTCTGACTTAATTCTGATTGGGTCAATCCACACTAAACCATACTCCTTAGAGACTAATCAAACTGTGTAACCATGAAAAGAAAGACAGAGCTGAGGTATAGAAGACCATAAATTCTCTGAGAAAGTTAGGAGTTTTCTGCCTCACTAGTACTTGCCAACAACAGAATGGAATATGTAATCATCCCCACTGAGTTTGGGATTTGCCTAGTACTTGATCCTTCTAGATCAGAGGTTCTTAACCATTTTTGTGTGTCAAACTTTTATATATATATATATATATATATATATATATATATATATATATATATATATATATATATATATATATATATATATATATATATATATATATATATATATATATACATATATATTCTTGAGCTGGGAGATTTCCATTATTGTCACTCAGGAGACCCCATCCAGTTTGTTTCCCATTAAGAATAAGCCAGACAATTAGCATTTAGCAAAGGATATTTTATCAAATTAGTATAGTAAGAAAAAATCATTCCCCCTAAATATAAGAACACTCTCTCACTAGTGCACATAAGTTCATAGGAAAAAGCAAACTAAAACTTAGAAATCTCATGTAGTCAAAAGGAAAAATCACAGTTCTTAGATACTGTAAGTCCTTTTATCTCTTTAAGAAATCCTCATGAAGTTTCCCTTAACTCAGTTGGGCTCCAAAGGTCAGTGGCTTTGTGGAGTCCAAAAACTGTCTTCATTGTGTCTATATGCTTTTCCTAAAGCTCTTGGGGAAGGAGAAAGAGGGAATGCTACCAGCTCTGGTAGACATTCCTAACAACATAAATGAAGACGAAGAGAAAGTGGAAAACTCAATCTTCCGGCAAAAGGAAATTCTTTAAACCATCATTCAGCTGAATACTCTTGGAATCTCCTTCTGCCATGTTTAATCTGTAACAGTTTTGATATAATATACGTAGTCCCAGAAGAATCTCTAATTTTTTTCTACCAATCCTAATAAGTTTCCTCTGAAGCATTATTTGATTTCATCCAGTGAGCAAATACCTCACTTCCTCTAAATTGATTAAGGACTTATTCATACCCAGTTTACATTTTTTGATTGCTCTGTATTTAATTGGGGGTAGCATATGTCTGCATGCATAAAGACATCCACATTCAGTGGGTTGCCTATCTAGTTGCATGTCTTAATCGGGGCAATGTAAGATGCTTCTGTTTGTAGATGACATTGTACCAAATCCTAGAATAAAGCATGGCCTTCTCAGTGAGATTTAGGACTATCAAAGAAAAATTGGTCAAAAAGATGACAAACAGTCAATATTAGAAAGGTGATAGTAAAACAGGAACCCTGGTACACTGTTGATAGAAGGATGAATTGATCCAACTATCAATTTGGAATTATGCAAGAAAAATGACTTAATTTCCTTATCCTTTGGTTCAGTCACTGTGCCATAGAGTAGCTCAAAGAAATCAAAGACAGAAATAGAGCTGTAACTTAAATCCAGATAATCATTTGCAAAAAAAATTGGAAACAAAATAAGTACCTATTGATTTAGGAATTAATGTGAATGTAAAAAATATGTTTTATAATTATAATGGAATATTACTATGTGTTTAAGAAATTATTAATAGGAGTTCAGAGAAATTTGGGAAGATTTGTATAAACTTTTGCAGAGTAAAACAAAATAGAACAATATACACGATGATGACAACAACGTAAATTAAAAGATCATTAAAAGGAAGTTGAACTCTAGGTAATTAATTGCCCCTTAGAATAATCATATTGGCAGGGAGGTGTCAAAATAGACAGGACACAGGGTTTGGAATCAGGAAGACCTGAGTTCAAATACTGCCTCAAACATTTATTTACTATTTATTGATCCCAGGAAAGTCGTGTAAATTCTGCCTGCCAAACTGAGGCAGATATAAAATGGGGATAATAACAGCATCTAATTCCTAAGGTTGTTATATCAGATGAGATGATATTTAGCAAAATGATATTAATCTAAGCACAGTTTTTGGCACACAGTAGTCACTTTATAAATGCTTACTCCACTTAATTCACATCTCTTATTGAAAAAAAAAATTCCAGACAACAGACAACTCCCTCTTTACAGCAGGAAAGTTAGAGGACTCCTACAGAAAAATATCATACACATTCAAGGGAAAGCAGAGGAATTTTTTTTCCCATTAGTAATTGTGACATAAAAACAAAAGCCATCAATAATATATTTAATTAAAATATTTTTTACAAGAGATTGCCTTAGAAATCCTCAAATGAAAAACCAAATAGATTAAGAAATAACACAATAAAAACTTTAAAGTACAGGCACAAATATGAAGTTTGCCTTAACTATACTCTTTTACTTACCAAAATTGTGAGGTGCATTTATGACTCAAAAGTCACAAATATAACATATTGTCGCAGTTCTCAGGAGTGTCTTCTCAAAAAAAGCGACTTTGGAAAAAACAAAAGAAAAGTTATGAAAGTTTTAGACTTTCAACATCTCATGGAGTAACTAGAATATATTCCTGATTACAGCCCCTCATCTTAGAGGCACCTCTCATGACAGAATTTTGTTTTACTGCATTTACACAACACCTTTCTTTAATTAATAGTAAGGACTACTTTGGGAAAGAAGGCAAAAACACATCGAGTATAATAATAAAGTCCTGATCCCATCTCTGACCACAAAAACACACATCTCAGTTACCATAATTAAAGGTGTAGGTTACTACCAGTCCTGACACAGTGAAGTTCAAACAGGAGAGCTCAATCTTATATTTGGAAATGGAAGTCAGAGCTGAAGTCATAGAATAACTAGAGAACAGCTGGAGGATTGAGGGAGGAGGAAGGAATGAGAATGAGAAGACAATAAAAGGGAAAAAAACATGAAAGTCCATTTACGTCATTTCTGCAACATGTAAGAAAATATGGAGAAAGATCATGCGTTAGGATGGTAAGGAAGTGCAACCTTCTCACTAAATTCAAGGAGAATGTGTATGTGTATGTGTGTATGTGTTTAATTTCTGATGCTTCTCTGTTGACAAAAGATTGTTGAGGTGAGGATGAAAAATATGCTGTTCCTATCAATCTTTCACCTGTTTGCACAGACAGCTAATTAAGAGATCAGCCTGTGATGGCAACTTGTAATACATATATCTAAAACCCATCATTTCTAGAGTCAGTTAAGTTATTTTCTTCCTCTGCTTTTAAGTTCTACTGGTATTCTTTTCTATTTAAGGGGTTTTCTACTATTTGGAAAGTTATTTGGCATAAAATTCTAAACATTTTTTATATTATGTTTTTCTTTTTTTAAGATGCTGCATTCTTGAAGGAACTGCAAAACTACATCATTTGGGGCTAGAACACCATAAACAAAGGATCTTCCTAAAATTATCTTTTAAACAAAGTTGCCTCCATATATAGTAAAAAAAAATTACCAAAAAACATAACCTTTTTTGTTCAATTGGTTTCTCATCTAGAATATTTGTTCATTTTTCTTCCATACATTGGCAATTGATGTTCACCATTAAATTATTCTAGAATAAGAAACATAGAGTTTGCTATTCATTGGAATTGGATTGTGAAAATAAAAAACGTAATTGAATTTCTGTTAGAAATAATAATCATCTCATAAAGACCTAGCCATATTTAATACATGCTGAGTTTCATTTCAAATTGAGCCCAAATGAGTGAATGACATTTAGAAAATACAGTGTTTAGTTTTTTAAACATTGTACTTTTCTGTATCATTTCATTTCTATCCTGAAAAGATGAAGTTGTCATGCCCTTTCATACCCCCTTTAAAAGATAAAAGTGGATTGTGTTATATAAAAATAGGCATAGAACTATTTTAATATTTGAGAGTTAAGGAACCCAATAGATCTAGTTTATAAAAACCGAGATTGCAAAAATTCTAAGCCAATTTTGACAATTAAGGTTTAACATAGTAACCCCAAAAAAAGTTTTACTGAGTACAAGACAGTTATGTCCCAAGATGCTGACATCCTAGGAGTCACTCTTTTTATTTGGAAGAGGTAATATCCAGATTGACTCCCCTTTTCAAATTCTTCTAAAGGTATGGGGAAAAGACCATTCCTTCCCAGCACAACTGTACTAATAGTGGGACTATCATGTATAGCTCCTTTATTCCCATCAGAATGTTCTCTGCACTGGAAACTAAGTGGATGCCCATCAGTTGAAGAATGACTGAATAAATGATCGTATCTGGGTGTTATGGAATATTATTATTCTATAAGAAATGATCAGCAGAATGATTTCAGGGAGGCCTGAAGGGACTTAACTGATGCAAAGTGAAGTGAGTAGAACCAAGAAAACATTGTACATGGCAACAACAAAATTAGGTAATGATCAATTCTGATGTAAATTATTCTTTTCAATAGCAAGGTGATTCAGGCCAGTTCCAATGGACTTGTGATGAAAGTGCATCCGGAGAGGACTGTGAGGATTAGGTGTAGATTACAACATAATATTTTCACTTTTTTGTTGTTGTTTTGTTGTTGTTTGCTTGATTTTTTTCTTTCTAATTTTTTTTCCTTTTTGATCTGATTTTTCTTGTGCAGCATGATAATTGTGGAAATATATATAGAAGAATTGTAAATGTTTAACATATATTGGATTACTTGCTGTCTGGGGAAAAAGGTAGGGGTAAGAGAGGGAGAAAAATAATTTGGAACACAAGGTTTTGCAAGGGTAAATGTTGAAAAGTATCTATGTATATATTTTGAAAATAAAAAGCTATTAAAAAATAGAATGTTCTCTACCCTGTTTCAACCTCTTCCCCCCTCATGCTCCAAACACAATTTTAGCTAGTTCTGGTTCTGATCAAGAAAACAATATATTTTAGGAGGGAAATATACTGATTAGAGGATACCTGGTTGTGGCATTGACATTCATTAATGGCTGTATGGAAATGAACAAATCAAGTCACCTAACCTTTCCAGAATTCCCTTTCCCTATGTATAAAGTCATAACTTTGAACTAGATGGTCTCTAAAACAAAGCTTCCTAAACTGTGAGTTTGTGATTCCATATGCAGTCAGGTATAACTGAATGTGAGACTTGTGAAATTATGATTTATTATCAGTATTATATATACATGTATACCCAGGGTTGGTCACAAGCAGAAAAAGTTTAAGAAGCCTGCTCTAAAGAATCTCTATAGTTTTGAAATTCCAAAACTTTGTGAAATAATGCCCTTTACTGACCTTTTTTTGAGGTCATTAAATTCCATTCTAGCCTTTCTAATTTTAGGTCTAACCTGAAACAGATCATAGGTAATGAGGGCTAGGCTAGGATTATGCTTGGTCAAGAATTCTTAAGGAAATTGGGTTTCACAAAGACTCCAGCTTTTGAAATAAGAATTCACTATTTGACAAAAACTGCTGGGAAAATTGAAAGTTAGTATGGGAGAAACTAGGCATTGACCCACATCTAACACTGTATAGCAATAAAAGGTCAAAATGGGTTCATGTTTAGACATGAAAGTGATAAAATAAGCAAATTAGAAGAAAAAAGGATAGTCTACTTCTCAAATCTGAGGAGAAGGAAGGAATTTGTGGCCAAAGAAGAAATGCTATACATTTTAAAATAAAAAATAGATAATTTTGTTTATATTAAGTTTAAAAGCTTTTGTACAAACAAAACCAATGCAGACAAGAGAAGGGAAACAATAAACTGGGGGGAAATTTACATTCAAGGGTTCTGATAAAGGCTTCATTTCTAAAATATATAGAGAATTGACTCAAATTTATAAGAATTCAAGCCATTCTCCAATTGGTAAATGATCAAAGAATAGGAACAGACAATTTTCAGATGAATAAATTGAAATAATTTCTAGTCACATGAAAAAGTGCTCTAAATCACTATTGATCAGAGAAATGCAAATTAAGATAGCTCTGAGGTATCACTACACACCTCTCAGATTAGCTAAAATGATAGGAAAAGATAATGATGAATGTTGGAGGGGATGTGGGAAAACTCAGACACTAATACATTGTTAGTGGAGTTGTGAAGTGATCCAACCATTCTGGAGAGCAATTTGGAATTATGTCCAAAGGACTATCAAACTGTGCACACCCTTTGACCCAGCAGTGTTTCTACTGGGCTTATATCACAAAGAGATCTTAAAAAACGGAAAGGGACCCTTATGTGCAAAAATGTCTGTAACAACCCTTTTGTAGTGACAAGAAACTGAAAGCTGAGTGGATGTCCATTAGTTGGAGAATGGCTGAATAGGTTATGGTATGTGAATATTATTGGTCTATAAAAAAACAATTTTAACAAGATGATTTTGGAGAAGCCTGGGGAGACTTACATGAATTAATGCTAAGTGAATAGCAGAACCAGGAGATCATTGTACACAATAACAACAAGATTATATGAAGATCAAATCTGATGGATGTGGCTCTTTTCAACAATGAGATGACTGAGGACAGTTCTAGTGATCTTGTGATGAAGAAAGACATCTACATCCAGAGAGAAGACTGTGGGAAGTGAGTGTGGATCACAACATAGCATTTTCATTCTTTTTGTTGCATTTTGTTTTCTTCCTCATTTTTTTTTCCATTTTGATCTGATTTTTCTTTTTCAGCATGACAATTGTAGAAATAGGTAGAGAAGAATTGCACGTTTGACATATATTGGATTACTTGCCATCTAGGGAAGGGGGTGAGGGAAAGGGGGGAAAATCTGGAACACAAAGTTTTTCAAGGATCAATACTGAAAAATTATCCATGCACGTGTTTTGAAAATAAAAAAGAAGAAAGAAACTGTTTCAAAGCAGAAGTGAGACTCCCATTTATTTATTTATTTATACATTATTTATATATTACCTGACCTAAACAATTCTAAAGGTGTTTTTCTTTCTTTTTTTTTTTTTGGTTTGTTTTTTAATAATGTTTAATTGTTATTTAAAAACAAAGACTAAAAACTTACTGTCTCCTCTCCAGGATTTCTGTCCTGGGTATTTTGTAATCAGATAGCCAGGAAGTTACCTTAATAGCCAGAGGTAATGGCAGGTTACTAATCTGCAAAGGCATTCAAATCTCAGGATAGGAATACCTTTTAAGGAAAAGCTAGAGAACCTGCATGGGATAGCAGGAAAGATTAGTTTACTCTTCCAACCATACATCCTTCAATTCTCTTCTGTGGCTCACAATCAAATTTTCATCTTTCCATTTTTTGCCTAACACTGCCTTAAAAAGTGACCTATTTTGATGACAGTGACTGACACGATACTAAACTTGAACTATCATAATGTTGAATGGATCTTTTTTACTCCCCCATAGTAACATGGCACTTCAGTTTTAATAAAGACCTTCTTAGCTTTATTGGTATAGCTAAGAAAAATATAGAACACTACGTAAAATGATATTTCTTTAAGAATTTCTTTCCTGCCAAGGCCTATAAGTCTATATGAGTTTTATGGTTACTTATTCCACTGCTAAGGGCAGCTAGGTGATATAGTGGATACAGCGCCCAGCCTGTAGTCAGGAAAACTCATATCTGCATGAGCTCAAATACAGCCTTAGACCATTACTAGCTATGTGTCAGTGTAAGTCACTTAACTCTTTTTGCCTCAATTTCCTCATCTATAAAATGAGCTAGATAAAGAAATGCTGAACTACTCCAGTATCTTTGCAAAGAAAACCTCAAATGGGGTTGAAAAGAGTGAGACATGACTGAAAAACAACTGAACAACAAAGTCCATTGCAGAGGAAGAATGTTGAAAAAATTCAAGAAAATAATCCAAAATGTATTGTTATATATTTTAAATCCTCCCTGATGTTTTGCCAGGCAAATGACAATGTTCTGTTCTGTTTTGTTTTGTTTTCCTTTTTTGTCTTCCTTTTTTTCTAGTCTGTCTTTTAAATAAACAGAAAAAAAGTAAATTAAATTTAAATTTAAAATAAACTCTAAAAAAAAAAAAAAAAAAGAAAGAAGAAAATAATCCAAACAGGCAACAATTCTCTAAGGAGTTGTGTTCAAAGGAACTATGCAAATTGTTACAAAGAAATATAAAATAGTGTTCTTGACCATAAGGGAGGCATTTGTAAACTAGATGGATAGTCACAGACACATAAAGGCATACAACCACATAAAACAACATACATATACTCTGTAAATGTTTTAAACTATTTACATTAATGGATTAACTCAGCACAGAAGGGCAGTTTAGATTAGAAAACATTTAAGCACTTCATCAACAATTATATTTAGTAGTTCTCAAAATAGCTTCAATGGGAAAACAAGCTGTTTCTCTGCTCTTTGAAAGTTGGAAATCATTCTGTCTTTTATTTCAATTTCTATAACAGAAAGAAACCCATAAATCTCTCAGTCCTTGGAGGATAGAAGTGGAGAATTGCCCATCTACTCTGTCCTTTGAAATCCCCAGCCTATTGTTAGAAAATAGTCCTTCCCAGATCTCTCCCATCTAATTTAAACAGTGTTTTAAGGGAAATGAGGCTTTTTCCCAGGACTCTACATCTTTAAAGATACAAATCTAATGCCAAAGAGTTGATTTTTCTTACCTTCCCATCCCATCCAGCTTGGAGGTAAGATTAGTATTCTTCTTGATCTCTATTGCCATTTGCCCCTCATAGCCCAATTCTTGTTGATATCATCTGGTCATCACATGGACTTTTTGCAACTTTTCTCCTACATGAATGCCTGACCGCCTTTTGTTCAGTCCCTTCTATCATCATTTTTCAGATTGTAGTATCTGTATCAGACACATTTGTAATAACATTCGTCACAATTCCTGAAAGTTCTCCAACTACTATTACCTCTTTTATTCTACTTCAGCTACTCACTGGGGCAGTTATATTTTAGTAATCTCATCATCCCTTAAAATTGCAAGATCTTAAATTCTAAATTCCTCCTCTGGCCATTATCTCTTCCATCATCTCTCTACTATTATCCTCTTGTTATAATTGTTCTTATCCGCTCCCAGAAGGGCTTCTAACTTTTTGCTTCAGTCTCACCCTGCCACTTTCTGCATCTCCTGAAACTTCCTCATCCTGGATCATCCCTCCATTATGCAGTTCTCCTTCTTCTATCTCAAAGGGCCATAAAACCTTCAATCTCCAAACACTTGTGCTTCTGACTTTCCAGACTTCAGTACAATGTCCCTATGTAAGTACATTCTCCCTCAACGCCCTTTCAGGTCCCTTTTGTAAACTGTCTTTACCCTTTGGAATGTAGGTTCCTATAGGGGAAGGAAGAAACAAGAATTTAAGTTCCTAATGTGCCCCAGGCACTGTGCTTTAGTCACAATGATCCTGGGAAGTAGATGTTGTAATGTTCTTTGGTTTGGTTTTCTTGGAGTCTCTGGGGCAGCCTTCCTTTCAACAGAGTAATCACCACGAGAACAGCCAGGTGTTAAAGTCCAAATCTCCTTCCTGGGGCTGGGCAGCTTTCTGGAGAGCCTTTCAGACCGGCCTTGGTCTCATAGAGAAATGCAGGAGGAGAGCCTGCCACCAGGAGCCTGATTGAGGGTGGAAATGAATCTCTGTCTCCTTAGCTCCGAGAGCTTCTCCTGTGCTTGTCTTCTCTAGCTCTGAATCTGAGGGCTCTACTCTGAATATAAACCAATCATTCTATCACTAGGAAACCATTATTTGTTGTAAGATTAAATCAATCATACTGAATTAGAGAACTATTAAGCACCATGCTATAAACTAGATAACCATTGTCTTATCAATTCCACCTTGTAAAAATCCTTATTTCAGAGTTTTGGCCCAAAACAAGATGGTATTACCCTCATTTTACAGTTGAAAAAAATTAGGTTGAGAATCAAACAGCTTGTAGGTGTCTGAAGTTAGAACTAATCTCAGATCCAGGGCTCTATCTACTCCCATATCGAGGTGCCTCTACTTCTGAGAGCATGAATTGTCTCTTTTGGCTTGTACTTTTATCCCTAGCAATTAGCAGTGTCTGGCATACAGTAAGTGCTCAATACATGCTTATTGGCCTGCCTCATCTTGCCATCTCCCTCTATACTTTCCCAATTTGCTAACCTTATTCTGGCTTCCCTTTTCCCTTTCTATCCAATCCTGAATGTATAGTTAGCCATTTCAATAATTTATGACCTTTCTTCTAGTTTTGAATCCTTTTCCCCTTAAATCAGTCAAATAGGTATATAATAAACTCCTACTATATAATACTAGACACTGTGCTAGGTGCTAGGAACATGAATATAAAAGTAAGAAGTCCTTTGCCTCAAGGAGTTTAAGTTCTACTGGGGATGACAATATATTAGCAGAAAAGAATATATGGGACACACAGAAATGTTCTTTTTTGGGGGGCTAACAATTAGAAGAATCACAAAGGATTTTTTTTTTCAGGAAAGAAGAGGAAATACATTTTATTTTAAGAAATTCAAACTTGTTACATGTTATTAAAGTGAAAGGCTCCTCTCAGGGACAGGGACCTATGCTACTTCAGAGGCAGGAACCATCTCTTCCCCGTCTAGATGCAGACCAAATATTTCCCACTACAGGGCAGATTCACCTACCTCAGGATGAGGCAGTGACAAGGTAAATGATCAAGGACAAGATAGTTCGTGCTCTACAAAATGTAGTTTCAGTAGGAGGGCAAAGAGGCATGTCAAGATTGGAAGTGAGGGACAGAGGGGGGGGAGAGAGAGAGAGAGAGAGAGAGAGAGAGAGAGAGAGAGAGAGAGAGAGAGAGAGAGAGAGAAACAGACAGACACACAGACACAAAGAGAGACAGAGACAGAGAGAAAGAGACAGAAAGAGAGAGAGAGAAACAGACAGAGACAGAGACAGATTGACAGAGAAGAAATAAGACAAAGAGACAGAGAGGAGACAGAAAGACACAGAGAGAGACAGACAAACAGAGTCAGAGAAACAGAAAGTCAGAGAGAGACAGAGAGACAGAAGGAGACAGAGACAGAGGGGGAGATAGAGTCAGAGAGAGACAGGGACAGAAAGAGAAAGGAGGAAGAGGAGGAGGAGGAGAAAAGGGAGGAGAAGGAAGAGGAAGAGGGAGAAGGAAAAGGAGGAGGAGGGGAATGGGAAGGAAAAAGAAGGAAGAGGAGAGGAAGGAAGAAGAGGGGAGAAGGGGTTGGGGAGGGAGAGAGAGTGACAAAGATAGGAGAGTTGGGAGCAGTCAGCTCCTGATTCAGTCCATTGGCACACAGATGTTCTGACCCTGGACTGGGAGGAGCTGGGCCAGGGATAGATTACAGCCAATGAAGAAGAGATCCCCTCCCATATAAGCTTTCATTACATCTCCCTCGGATGCCCCATCCCACCTCTTCTCTGGACAATGCTTCTGAGATAGAAGGCTGTCAGTCTACTAATTCCCTTCCCTTGAATGGGTCAGTTTGTGGACAAGAATCCACCGGATTCCCTCAAGCCTGTCAATTCCTCGATTTCCATGCTTGGCTCTTTGACCAAATCTTGCTCTTAGAATCAGGGAAGTAACTAAAAGCAAGAAACAGTCCCAGAGTTTGAGTGGGGCCACAGAGAGCGGGTGAAATGTATGAAGAGCTTGGGGGCAGTGTTGGCTGCAGGGCTACCACCTGAGAAAGCCAGCCACAAAGGATCTTTTATAGGAAATGGCCCAAGTGCTCAGACTTGAAGGAAGTAAGGTGTTCCAAAGGAAAAAGACTAAGGAAGCTGAGCATTCCAGGCTTGGGAACAAGCTTGTACCAAAGCACAGAATCAGAACATGAAAAGTTAATTATGGACAACTCAAAGATCAAATGTAGCTGGAGTGTAGAATGCATGAGGAGGAATAATGTGTAATCGGCTTTGAAAAGTTGCACAGGACTTTAAATGTCAAATAGAGGAGTAATTCTTTGACCATGTCAACCCTTGCCAGCCCTAAATAACTGCTACTCTCTACTCCTAGTCCTGAAGAAGTGGTAGAAGGATGGTGGAAGGGGGTGAGAGAAGATGGGGAGGGGGAAGAATACTAAAAGAAATGAAACTATGCTGCCTGCATCCAACCCAATTCTTTGCTCTCTAAATTTCAAGTGGAGCCCACAATCTTTCTATTCTCCTATTGATTCTCTTATATTGCAGGATTAGGGAAGTTGGAATAGACTATCTCAAAGATAAATTCAAAGCTCTATGATTCCATGATTCTACAATTGCTATTCTAAACTTCCTCTTCTTTGATCAAGGCTTCATCTTCGCCCTTCTACCCTTACTGTCAGCAAATGATCTCCCTTGCTTCTTTATGGAGGTGGTTGAGTTCCTCCAGTGAGATGCCTCTGACTCCTTGCTTCCAGACCTTTAAATCTTTGTATCTTTACCCATTCCCCCATTCTTCTCTCCAGTTTCAAAGGATCATAGAATTAGAAATGGGGGCAGCTAGGTGGCGCAGTGGATAGAGCACCAGCCCTGAAGTCAGGAGGACCCGAGTTCAAATCTGGTCTCAGACACTTAACACTTCCTAGCTGTGTGACCCTGGGCAAGTCACTTAACCCCAGCCTCAGGGGGAAAAAAAAAAAAAGAAATGAAGGGACTTCAAATGTTATTTAGTCCAAGCCACTCTTTTACAGATGAGAAAATTGAGGTCCAAAGAAATCAAAGGAAGCGGTGGTTCTCCTCCTTGTCAAAGTTCACCTTTCTACTCATATCTTTGATCACATCTCCTCAAGTCTCCTTAAAGACCTTGCTCTATTGGTTATTCTCTGTTTGCCTCTGTCTCTGTCTGTCTCTTTGTCTCTTGCTCTATATTTCTGTCTCTTTGTCTTTCTGTCTCTGCCTCTTCCTGTCTCTCTCTGTCTCTGTCTGTCTGTCTGTCTGTCTGTCTCTCTCTCTGTTTCTGTATATGTATGTCTCTATAACTTTCTCTGTATGTCTCTATAACTTTCTCTGTGTGTCTCTGCCTCTCTCTGTGTCTCTCTTTGCCTGTCTGTCTGTCTGTCTCTGTCTTTCTGTTTCTTTGCCTCTCATATACACATTTTCAATTTCTTCTTTAGTATTAGCTCCTTTCTCTCAGCCTACACAAATAGGCCTAGATGTCCCATTGCCTAAAAACAAAAATAAAATTTACCTTATCTTTATACTGCTACCACTTGAGATTATCCAGCGATCTTTCTTCCCCTCCACAGCCAAAATTCTACAAATTAATTTCACTTCCCCACCACTTACTTAGTCTTCAATCTTTTGCAATCTTATTTTAAGCACTACTATTTTATTTTTTTAATTTTTATTTTATTAGTATTTTTTAAATTACATGTAAATACAATTTTGAACATTTATTTTATTATTGTTTCAAATTTTCTTTCTCCCTCCCTTCCTTCACTTTTCTCTAAAATGATAAGCAATTTGATATAGGTTATCATTTTAGGAAGCACCACCACTTAGAAAGATCTAATGATCTTTCTTCTGTTCTCATTATTCTTTATTTCTGTACAGCAGTGGTTCTTAAAGTGTGGTCCAGAAAATCCTGGGCAACTCTGAAACCTTTCAGAGGGCATACAAATTCAAAATTAGCTTTTAGTTCTAATATGGTAAATAGCTATAAATATAACCCACATGAACAAAAATTCCTTGGACAAATCCTAAATAATTTTAATAATATATAGATAATGAGAATGTTTGAGAAGCAATGTTATATATCCATCTAATATGTTTATTTCCTCCCTCTTTGAATGAATACATATTTTAAAAAATGTATATGATTTTTGGCTACATTTGGCAGCTGGGTGGTACAGTGAATAGATTTCTGAGGCTGGAGTTTAAATCTGGCCTCACATGGAACTGGAAACTGAGTTGATGCCTATCAGAGTTAGAGAATGGCCGAATAAATTGTAGTATATGAATATTATGGAATATTACTGTTGTATAAGAAATGATCAGTAGGATGATTTCAGAGAGGCCTGGAGACACTTACATGAACTGATGCTGAGTGAAGTGAGAAGAATCAAGAGAACATTGTACACAGCAACAAGAAGATTATGCGATGATCAATTCTGATGGACTGGGAACTTTTCAACAATGAAGCAAATCAAGCCAGTTTTAATAGACTTGTGATGAGAGCAATCTGCATCCAGAGAGGACTGTAGGGATTGAGTGTGGATCACATTTTTGTTGTTGTTTCCTTGCTTTTTGTTTTCCTTCTCACTTTCTTTCCTTTTTGATCTGATTTTTCTTGTGTAGCATGATAATTGTGGAAATAGGTAAAGAAGAATTGCACACGTTTAACGTTAATTTTTTTTTAAAATAAATTTGGCCTCGGACACTTACCAGCTGTTTGACCCTGGGAAAATCATTTAACTGTTAAAAAAAAAAAAATTCCAGATTTTTTCATCTGTAAAATGAGCTGGAAAAGGAAATAGCAAATTAAGAAAACGCCAAATGGGGTCACCAAAAGTAAAAATGTATTACACCACCAGACATTGTACTAGGTATTGGTAATTCAAAGAAAAGGAAGAAACAATCCAGTCCACAAGGAAGCTTAACTTCTTTAAGCAGCTTCTATGACAATGCATTTTCCTGATCCTCTCCCTACTTTTTCTATCAGTCCTACTATTTCTCAAGCTAGTTTGTCATCATCTCCCCTTAAATATAAACGCTACTCAAAAATTCTATTTTTGACCTTCTCTTTTGTTGCTTCTCTTTTTTCTACCTAAAACTTCCATTTTTACTTTTATGCGAATAACTCACCAATCTATTCATCTAGCCCCATTTCTCCCCAATACCATATCCCTATACACACACACTCAATACCCTCAAGTGGCTACAACCAGAGTTCAAACAAATTATCCTAGTTGGCTTTTAAAGACTTTCATAACCTGACCTCTTTTTACCTTTCCAGTCTTCTTACACCTTCCTTCCCTCCAGGTTCTCTACAATTCAGAGACTCTGGCCTCTAAGCTCTTCCTTGAACATGACAATCCATCTCCCAACTCCTTGCATTCTTATTGGTTGCCCCACTTCCCAGTACCTGGAATGCTTTCCCTCTTTTACCTCTACCTCCTGGTTTCCCTGGCTTTCTTTTAAGTCTCAACTAAAATCTTGCCTTCTACCAGAAGCCTTTTTTAATCCTACTTAAAGCTCCTGCCTTCTCTCTAAGATTAACTCCAATTTATCTTATCTTCATAGTGTTTGTTTTTAGTTTCACCCACAAGATTGTGAGACAGACTATTTTTGCCTTTCTGTGTATTCCCAATGTTCATCACAATGCTTATGAATGTGACTTCAATGAAAATAAAAAAGTGTGTTTCATTTTCAAATATGCTACTAATATTGTGTTACATAAATTAATGGCATCTACAGGGATTAATTTTACAACTGGTAACACTTAACACATCAAATTTAGCTAAGGTTTGGAGATAATCAATATTCTCTGTGTGAAAGTGCAAAGATAATGTTACTAATCACCTTAATTTGCTTGAGCTCCTTTACCCTTTACAGAAGAGGATTTGGGGCTTATGGGAAGTTCCTTGTGGTATTAGAATACTGAACCCAGAATATCTCCAGACAATCAGTTTAGACTGATTCATGTCAATTCCCAGTTCTGAAAAACAGACCAGCTCAGAAATGACCTGATAAAATCACTATGCAATTACATGCTCTACTCTGTGATGTTTTTTCCTTTATAACCCCATCTGGTTAACCTGTTGTCAATTCTAACTGTGCTCTGTGTACATGTCATCTCCTTAGGAGGAATAAAACCATGGGTATAAACTTTTTATTTTAGACTGAATTCTGAAAAAAAAAAAAAAAAAAAAAAGGAAAAACATCTATTATTTGTTGCTTGCCAATACTAATTGCCTCTTGCTTATTTTGTGCCCTTATGATCTCCTGGCATCTATTTTTCAATAACAAACAGCCTTTTAGATTTATTTGCATTCAACAAATTTATACTGTGCCTGGAACCAAGAACACTCGAGTTCAAATCTGGCTTCAGTCATGTACAAGCTGTTTCACCTTGGAAAGATCACTTTACCATGTTTGTCTCAGTTTCCTTATCTGTAAAATGAGCTGAAGAAGGAAGTGGCAAACCACTCCTATCTTTGCCAAGAAAATCTCAAGTGGGGTCACAAAGCATAGATTGGCTGAGCAATACGACAAAACCCAATTTTAGCTTATCCATGTAATTTTTTTGGTATCCTCTTATTTCCACCACATAACCAAGACAAATGGAATAGATTCTTTTAAAAGCATAACTACATTTTACAAAATAAATAATTCTTAACTTTGTTGATTTTTAAAACTAAGGAATTTGGAGCTTCTATGCCAGATCTGTCAAAAAGATAAGATATTGAGTTTATAGTGGAGATAATAAACCAATATGGCATCAAACTCTAAGCTTCAATTTATGGTTTGGCTCCATGTTAAAAAAAAAGCTCTAGGAACTGCAAGCCTGGTTCTTCTTTCAAAAGAACCAGGCTTGCAGTTCTTAAAGCTCTTATAACATGATTAAATAAAAACACTATTAATTATAAAAATACTATTTACAACTAATTACAAGATTTGGGAAAAAAAGAATAGAAAGAAAAAAGTCCAGGCAAAATCAATAATGGAGGTTATGTGATGTAGGAGAATGAGGACTGAATATAATAGCTAGGTTATAGTCCCAACTCTGTTGTATCAACTATATGACCACTGAACTTTATAATGAAATCAAGCTGACTTAACCTACCACCAATTTATGTTTAGAGCCCCCACTGGGTCTCATTTGCTGCAATCTTTCTACTCTATTATTAGACATTCTTTACTCTTCCTCTGGACAGTTTCCTTTCTCTCCAGTCCTATTCCCCTTACTTATAATAGATGACAGGGTCTCTTACTTTACACTGATGATAAGTTCTCTTCCAGTTCCCAAAATATATACAAAACCAGAGGGGTGGCAAGTGGAAGAGGGACTCAAAACCAAGACTAAATATCAATTTGGTATTCCCTCATTTCAGTCATGTTAGACTCCTCATGACACCATTTTGGTTTGGGGGGATATTTTTTGGGCAAAAATACTGGAGTGGCTTGCCATTTCCTTCTCCAGCTCATGTCACAGATAAGATTAAGTGACTTGTCCTAAGTTGTCAAGTAGGGGCTAGCTCCTCTGAAGGGCTCAGAATAAGTCCTTGCCCCACTTTGGGCACCAAATGTAATGTCCTGTTGTCTCTCAATTGTAATCCTTCTCTGGGAGGAGGTTTCTTTTCTGTAAATCCTTTTCTCTATGAGCAGGTTTCTTGGGAGGCTTCTGGAGCCTCTAGCCAGAGCCAAGGTAGAATCTCAAATTCTCTTCTTCTTGAATCCTGACTCCTTTTATCCCCCCAGAGAATGGGCTTGTGGTTGTTCCAAAGGTGTAAACTCCTTTTAAAGGTGTAAATTAAAGGTGTGAATTCTGATCTAGAGAATTGTTAAGTACTATGCTAAATTAGACAACCGAGTTAGCACCTAGTAATCCTAACACTAAGTCACATAGCTAGAAAGTGTTTGAGGCTAAATTTGAACTCATGAAGATGAGGCTTCCAGATTTACAACCCAATCATAAGACATCTCTCCTTAGATCTCATCTGTATCTTTAATTCACTATACCCAAACATATATTTGTTTTCTTCTCCCCTAAAGTGAATCCTCTTTCTCACCAGATGCTTTCTGATTATCATGTCCTTTGTTTTCAGTATTTTTTTTTCTGTGAGGGCTGACCTTAGATCCTCTCAGAATTGTCAGTGTTTTCTTCAAAGTAATTTTCTCTGAGGAGGTGCTCTGTCAAAGGTTATCTCAGATTTAGATCTGTTGATTGTACATGTATAGCTTATATCTGATTGCTTGCCGTCTTTGAGAAGGAGAAGGAAGGTGAAAAGGGGAAAGAATTTGGAGCTCAAAATGAGCAAAAATGAATGTTTAAAATTATTTTTACATGTAATTGGGAAAAATACTATTTAGAGAAAAAAAATAAAGAATTAGGTGTGTTTCTGTTGCTTTTAGATTTTGTGGAAAGGAGTCAAAATGCAGACAATTCTGAAAAAGCAGTCCCTCAGAGAAAAGTACTTATTCAAGGCAAAGATCCCAGTGTGTCTTATTTCCCAGCAGTTAATTTACTAATAATGGCTTTTAGGAATTTGAGTTTGATAGCTTTGAAACCCCAATAACTCAAACTTTTTGATGAATATAGGACATTAGTCTATTTGTGTTATGTCTGACAAAAATGTTAATTTTGGTCTGTCACCTTAAGATAGAGATGAGTCACTTCACAAAAAGCTACCCAGCTTTCAGACTGGACAGAAGCGACAGAAGAATAGAAAACAGAATCATCTGAGCTCAGACAAAAGAAGCATAGCCACAACTATCCCTTCCCCCATCCACCTCTCACCCCATGCTTGAAGAGGGCTGAGCTCAGACAAGCCCAACTAAGAACTGAGAGAAGAGAGGCTCAGAACATGAACTGTCTGCCCCTGTACTCTTTGAAAGGAGCCAAGCCCAGCTGAGCTCATGAGAAGATAACTCACAATCGAGAAAACAGCCAGCCTCAGAGGTGAGAGAAAAACTTCAGAGCTTGTCTTGTCCCCTACTAAGATGCCTAGGGGAAAGCAGGCTTTGCATGTGCTGTTTGAATCGAGCTGATTGGAGAATCAAAAATGTGCAAAATTATCCTTCCCCTCTCCCCTTTCTTCCTCTTTTCACCCCCCCCCCCCCATATATCCTATCACATGTATTACATAAGACTGGAACTGAACTCTGCTTCCTGCTCAATGCTAGAAGGACTTGGAATTTTGGTCTTATCCTTTTTTTTAAATTAATTTTATAATTATAATTTTTTGACAGTACATATGCATGGGTAATTTTTTTTGTATTCACTTCTTTTCCAAATTTTCCTCTCCCTCCACTCCCTCCCCTAGATGACAGGCAATCCCATACATGTTAAATGTGTTACAACATATTTTAGATACAATATATGTGTGTAAAACCAAATTTCTTGTTGCATGATAAGAATTAGATTCGAAGGTAAAAGTAACATGGGTAGAAAGACAATAGTGCAAACAGTTTACATTCAATTCCCAGTGTTCCTTCTCTGGGTGTAGCTGTTTCTCTCCATCATTGATCAACTGGAACTGAATTAGATCTTCTTTATGTTGAAGATTTCCACTTCCATCAGAATACATCCTCATACAGTATTGTTGTTGAAGTGTTTAATAATCTCCTGGTTCTGCTCATTTCACTCAGCATCAGTTGATGTAAGTCTCTCCAAGCCTCTCTGTATTCCTCCTGCTGGTCATTTCTTACAGAGCAATAATATTCCATAACCTTCATATACCACAATTTGCCCAACCATTCTCCAATTGATGGACATCCATTCATCTTCCAGTTTCTAGCTACAACAAAAAGAGCTGCCACAAACATTTTGGCACATACAGGTCCCTTTCCGCTCTTTAGTATTTCTTTGGGATATAAGCCCAATAGTAGCACTGCTGGATCAAAGAGTATGCACAGTTTGATAACTTTTGGGGCATAGTTCCAGATTGCTCTCCAGAATGGCTGGATTCTTTCACAACTCCACCAACAATGCATCAGTGTCCCAGTTTTCCCACAGCCCCTCCAACATTCATCGTTATTTGTTCCTGTCATCTTAGCCAATCTGACAGGTGTGTAGTGATATCTCAGAGTTGTCTTAATTTGCATTTCTCTGATCAGTAGTGATTTGGAACACTCTTTCATATGAGTGGAAATAGTTTCAATTTCATCATCTGAAAATTGTTTGTTCATATCCTTTGACCATTTATCAATTGGAGAATGGTTTAATTTCTTATAAATTAGCGTCAGTTCTCTATATATTTTGGAAATGAGGCCTTTATCAGAACTTTTAACTGTATAAATGTTTTCCCAATTTGTTACTTCCCTTCTAATCTTGTTTGCATTAGTTTTGTTTGTGCAGAAACTTTTTAGTTTGATGTAATCAAAATTTTCTATTTTGTGATCAATAATGATCCCTAGTTCTCCTTTGCATAAATTCCTTCCTCCTCCACAAGTCTGAGAGGTAAACTACCCTATGTTCCTCTAATCTTATCCAACAAACACTGGGTACTCCCTCTGTCCTTCCCTTGCCCTATGACTGTGGCAGGTGAGGTAGAACTTGTGTCAGTTTAAAGGAAGAGACAATTTCCAGCTTACTCTCTTCCTTTTACTTCTTGCTCATTAATAACCTGATTTTTTTTTTTCTCTTACAGGATTTGGAGAATAAGTGGAGCACTTTCTCTCCAACACCTTTGACTCTCTTAGGTGAATATGAACTCACTTAAGCAAGCTTGTTCCTCTCCCCCCATCCTCTTTTCCACGTTGTGTTTCTTTTCCCAAATAGGTGACCAAACATCATTCTCAAAGGGGATATGTTTAGGCTTAGAAGCATCCTTTGCATTCTAGAGGTTCTAGATCTATCAGATAGGGCTAACTGGAAGTATAAATGCCTGGAGTTGTTTGGTTGATACAGAACTGAGATAAAATGTAGGTTGCTCATTTATCTAGGTCCACAAATGCTTTATATTTTACTGAGGTTTAAGTATCACCCTCCTGAGATATACCACAGTAGTTCTAAGTTAATGAATTTTGGTTTAAGCTGTCTATCCAAATGCTCTGTGAATCTTTGTGTCTTTGAACATTATGTTTATGTGTAGAAAAATAAATACTGTCTCATGCCTCATTCATATTGTACGTAGAGTACTTTTGTATTACCCTTGTATTACACTTTGGGGAGATTCTAGATATGTGATAAATAAATCTTCCCCAGGGCACAAGGATTGGGAACACAATGAACCAAAGAGTATGAGAATAGGGAACTTGGCACCTTTCAATAGAAGCCAGTTTTTCCAGAAATGAAAGAATTCCATAGATAGAGGACTTGAATCCGAATCTTCTTGACAATAAAATGATTCCCTATTTATTATGTCATTATTCTTCTATCCTTCCTGGATTTCTCTGGTGGAAAGCAGAAATGAGGTTGCATTGACTTTGGAATGAATACTGAGATATGTGTTTCTATTGTTTTATAATTCTCTCCAAATTAAAAAAAATTTTTTTGTTTGTTTCAATGCTGAGTTCCTGGTAAAATGCAAGCTGAATTTAGATGACTTGAGAAGTTCCTAAGAAAATAAATATAGACTGGAAGTAGTTGAGATTCATTGTAATTATCATCCAAGATAATTCTACATTGAACAAAAAAAGTTGCATTTATAATTTAGGAAATTGAATTGAGCAATTATATTATAAATCAGTAATTAAGACATTTAATATTGTTTAAGAAGTGGAAGAATGGGCTAAAGGAATAGATTAGCAATGAAAAACCCAGAAGTAATGTATAAATATAATAAACTAGTATTTAATTGACCCAAAAATATGAACTACTGGAGTCAAAGCCAGAGAGGTTACTCGACCAATCAATCAATGCAAGGCAGATGGAAAAGATTAGTACTTATTCCCGAAACAAGATAAAATAAAAAATGATTTTCGGAACTGATACTTGTCAATTTAGACCAGCAATCTGGTAACTTCAACAATATTTCTTAATGCTTTTTTAATTCTTTGCAATTTCTGTATAACTATAGGACTGTTTCTCAGTCTTATTATTTATAGTATGACATTATTCACACTCAGCCCCATTGATCACCTGAGAATGGTTGATTTGATCCATGTACTACATGGGAACTTCATAGATATACTTCTGCCTTAGCCCAAAGTCTGAAGCCTTCTCTCATTTCTGTTGGAGGTAGACAAGACCTCCTATAAATATTCTTAATGCTTCTAGCCCTACCAAATTGATCTCTATCCATGACATAAGGATTTGCATCTTCAATATAGGTATAATGTCAAGGACAGATCCCTGAAGCTCTTTAGTAATTGTTCATTTTCTCCATCAGGTCTCAGTCATCCTTTGATGATATTTGTGGCACACTCTATCAGATTATTCCTTCATATAGAATTTAACTAATAATCTAAGCCCATGCCCATATACATTTTGACTTATCTCCTCTACCACCAACAACTTATTTTTCTTACCTATAATGGGCCTCAGTTTGCTTAGAAAGTTCTTGACAGAAATAAAGGGTTTGACAATTGGGTTTATTTTTTTCTTTAATCTTATTTAATATTTTCCCAATTGCATGTAAAAACAATTTTAATATTCTTTTCCCAAAAAAATTTTGAACTCCAAATTCTCTCCTTCCTCTCTCCCCCATTGACAAGTTAAGCAATAGCTAAGTTATACATAATAGATCATCAGACAATATTGCTGTAACTGTACAATTTTCTCCATTGCACTTCACATCAATATGTGTAAGTCTTTCCATGTTTTTCTGAGAATATCTTGCTCATCATTTTTTAAAGCACAATAGCATTCCATCATAATCACATATAAGAACTTGTTCAATAATTTCCCTATTGAAGGGAAATTTCCAGTTCTTTGAAATCCCTAAAAGAACAGTTATAAATATTTTTGTACACATAAGTTTGGCAATTAATATTCAATTAATTTCCCCCTTCTCAGGGAATATCTCTGGAGATATGAAAATTCCATAGATTTTAAGCAATAAAGTATGGTTTAGTAATCACTGATCTTTCATCCAGTAGATGCTTTACTCACTATCTTACATTCACTGAAAGAGGCCAGAACATAATGTATAATCAATTCGTTTTCCTCATCATATACAGTAGATATCAAAAACTACTGTCCTCTACTGAAGTATGTTGGAGTTAGCTTATACTAGCTTCTGAGAGTGTTTTGGTAATTTTTCCTTAGGGAACAATTGCACTTCAAAAGTTAGCAAACACTATAAATTATGGCTTGATTTATTGCTTTATTGGTTGTCTAGTCACTTAAGGAAGTGATAAAAAAAGTTAATAATACAGATTAAACTTAAAAGTATGTCAATTCTTTATAGTGATTCCTTGGATCACATTTTCTAGATTTGTTAGCAGGATTTATGCTTGGGGGTGAGGGGAAGGTGGAAGTAGAAGGGAGGCAGAAAAAAACATGTTCAAATATGACCCACTATTGAAATTCTAACAATATTTAAACAGATAGTTTTAGCTTGAGCTCAACACTCCATCAATATCCTGGATGAGCCCTAACAAAATGTAATCCAGTTTCCATTTGGTAATCTGTGGCACAAAGCCCATTTGTGTGAGCCTCTTCTTATTTGTGGATATTGATTATTCAATGCTCACCCCACCCCAAATAAAGGGCAGATCTAGTGAGAGCTTGAGAAAGGACAGATGCTGGCCTTCTGGTTTTCAGTTTTGAGAGAGAAGACACTTGTTTCTAGAATCTCTTCAGATTTCTGAAGGAAAAAGAAAACTCTGGGAAGAAGCTGACCAAAGGCATCTAAATTCAGCCTGAACCTGATGAACAGACCAGGCAGCATTCACTGAAGTAGTAAAGTATTTAATCAGAACAAAATTGCAAAGCAAACAATAGGAAAATATATCTCAATACCCTTTCCAAAATGACTATCTATGCATTCATCCCTAATTTCCACCAGAATAACCAAGGAAAACAGATTGTCTAGGAATCTCTATGAAATTTTATGAGGAAGGTGCTAGACAAAAGGAGGACAGGTAAAGAAAATCTCATTCCCCAGTCAACTGACTTATCCAAGATTATGCAGTCAGCAAGTAGCAGATCTAGAATGTGAAACTCAAATTAAAATTTAAACTCCAAATTCAGTGCTCTTTTCCTTCCTCCATAATGTTTCCATTTTTTCCTATTACATGCTATAAGAAATAATTTAGCATTTTGTTTTCTGAAATGGTCTATCAAAATAAAGAGAATCCATTGTTACCCATGTAATTGTGTAAATCTCTGTTTCAAGTGTTCTCACACTGGGCCATGTTTAGTGGAGTCAAGAGTATAAAGCAGTTAACACTTCCTTATCTCCCCAGTCTTACACAGGAAAAAAAAATCAGGTTTATTTCTTTCTTTATTCCTGCACAAAATTTTGTTGTGAAATAGCAAGCTGTGCATAATAAATTTGCAGTTTTATATGCAATTGTTATTTTATTGTACTATCTTATGGAAATGCTTGTTTTATTATATAAATTAAAAATTAAATTTTTAAAAGAAAAAAATTGGGGTTATATGGTACAGTAGATAGAGCACCAGCCCTGAAATCAAGAGGACCTGAGTTCAAATGTGATCTCAGACAGTTAACACTTACTGTTTGACCCTGGATAAGTCACTTAACCCTAATTGCCTCCAAAAGAAAAGAAAAAATTAGATTTGAATTCATAATCTTTTCTTTAAAAAGGAAAAGAAGTCACAAAAGAGCAACATTCTGCAACTTTAATTCAACAATCATTTATTAAGTCCCTGTGACCTACAAGTCATTATGGTTGGCTCTAGAAATAAAAAGATAAAAAAGAGGGCATTTCCTGCCCTCAAAAAATTTATATTCTACTGTGGAAGTGAAAAGATACAAAACACACCATAGGTAAAATGAAGTAATCAGTAAATGATAAATAGTAGTAGAGAAATCAGAAAGCTTCACATAATAGGTGGCATTTGAGCTGAGTTTAAAAGGATGATGAAAAAGGAGTCTATTTCTAAACATAGGAGATATCTTTCAAGAATGTTGTAAGATATATTTTAAAAAAAGAAATATAACTTTTTAAGAGGTTCTAGAATAATACTGTTTACAAAATAATATTAAGAAATAACAATGTGACATTTTTATACATAAAATTGATGTTATGAAATATGTGCTGAACAATTTAATATGAATTAAACAAATTAACATTTAAAAAAAGAATGTTCTAAGATACAGAATGTTACATTTGGGGAATAATTAATGGTCACATTTGGCTGGGCAGTAAACCTATGAGGAACAGTTATGAGTGAAAGGGATGTTGTCAGAAAAACCTGGGAAGACATGATTTAATGCAGAACAAAGTAAGCAGAAGCAAGGGAACAATTACATATAATAATAATATTATAAAGATTAACAACTTTGAAAGATGGAAGGATACCAATCAATGCAATAAGCAATCACAATTGCAGAGGTCTAATGATGAAGCGTGTTAATCTTTCTCTTGACAGACAGGTAAGAGATAGTGAGACATATTTTTTTAAAACAATAGCTATGGTGGGATTTAGTTTTGTTTGACTATGTATATTTATTACAAGAGTTTTAATTTTATTTTATTTTCCTTTTCAAAGAGAGAAAAATCTTTTTAATTGAAAATTTCTTTTTAAAGAACTCAGGATAATATAAAAGTACAGACATAAATTTAATTTTTTTAAAAAAGGAGTCATACCAATGATGGACAGAATCAGCTACATCCGGAAAAGGGACACTGGGAAATGAGTGTAAACTGAGAGCATTGTGTTTTTTTTTTGTCTTGTTTTGTTTTGTTTCTCTTCCCAGATTATTTTTACCTTGCGAATACAATCCTTCCTTTGCAACAACAACAAAATTCGGTTCTGCACATATATATTGTACCTAGGATATACTATAAGATCTTTAATATGTATGGGAATGCCTGCCATCTAGGGGAGGGGGTGGAGGGAAGGAGGGGAAAAACTCGAAACAGAAGGGAGTACAAAGGATAATGTTGTAAAAAAAAAAAAAAAAAACTACCTATACATATGTACTGTCAAAGAAAATGTTATAATTATAAAAATTAATAAAAAAATATTTTGTTGGGGAAAAAAAGGAGTCATACATGAACTGATGCTAAGTGAAATGAGCAGAATCAGAAGATTATTGTACACAGCAACAACAAGATTATATGAGGATCAATTCTGATGGATTTGATTCTTTCCAAAAATAAGATGATTGAGGCCAGTTCCAATGATCTTGTGATGAAGAGAGCCATCTGCACCAGAAGAGAGGACTGTGGGAACTGAGTGTGGATCATACCAGCAATCTCACTCTTTTTTCTGCTGTTTGCTTGCATTTTGTTTTCTTCCTCATTTTCTTTCTTTTTTGATCTGATCTTTGTTATGCAGCAAGATAATTGTACAAATATGTTTACATATATTGGATTTAACATATATCTTAACTGTATAATATGTACGGATTACTAGTCATCTAGGGGAGGGAGTGGGGGGAGGAGGGGAAAATTTGGAGCATAAAGCCATGCAGGGATCAATGTTGAAAAGTTATCCACGCATATGTATTGAAAATTAAAAAAAAAACTTTAATTTTTTTAAAAAAGGAGTCATATGAAGTTTTAAAAAGGTTTGATCCAATTTGATGAGGGCCTTAAATATCAACCTGAAGTATATATGGAAGGAAGAAGAATCATATAGATTAACTTTTCCCCACTATATTAAGGAGATGGCAATGTGGGATGTAAGCAAAAGACTGTCCCTATATTTCCTTCTCCTCCAAATTGGGGGCTAATTATAGGTATAAGCAGATTATATGTATATTAGTCTCAGATGCTTTTAATTCCCTTTCCTTTTGACTATTTTCATGAGTAACTCATTTTCATGAGCCATGCAGCTCATATGGGTAGAAACAGGGAATAGCAACAAGATCAATATAGTTATCTGTTAGGATTCTTACAAGGTACTAAGTCACTGGAATGGATAGGGACAATAATTATCTAATTTAGCATGGTTCAGTATGATTGATCTGACCCTACAAGGAGATGTTATGGGCCAGAATTTGAAACAAAGTACTAAGTGGAATTGAGGAGACAATGGTTAAATCTAATTTAGCATTGATTTAATCCTACAACAAATAATGGTTTCCTAGTGAGGTAATGATTGGTGTGTACTCAGTGGGCAGATATAAGCAAGAAGCTCTCAGGGCCAAAGAAGACTCTGGGAGATTCAGAAGTCAGGATTCAGTCAAGGAGATTCACAACTCAGGCAGAAAGAAGGAAGACAAGAGAAGTGATGGCAGGCTGTCCTGTGGAGAACACTGAAACCAAGATCTGGAAGACCTCCAAAAAACTAGCCAAGTCCCAAGTGAAGGAGATAAGATTTGGAAAGAGACAGTAAAGAATTTGGACTCCTGGCTGCATTTGGAATTATTAAACTGACCTGAAACTAAGGATGCCTCCAGAAGCTCCCCAAGAAACCTGCTCCAAGAGAACGATTATATTTTTAGAGAAAAGAGCATTACAGTTATCTTTATTCTCTATACTATAGATAGATACATATAGATATAGATATTTATACTATGGAATTATATATAGAAATAGCTCTGATCTTTATACAGGAAACTCAGCTATAGGGACTGAAAGTTACAAAATGAAGATATTGTGCATTGATTACTTCTATGCCTATTTTATCTTAGTGCAAATGAAAAGTTTAAATTGGTTTACCCTGTATCCATGTGGAACACATCTGATCTCATTCCATCCCCATTTCACCATACTAAACTGCATTTTAAAAAATTCAATACCTCTAAAGGAGGCATGAATAATAATCATTTGGAATGCTGGTAGAATTGCTTAGGGTTATTCAGATTGTGTAAACATGGTTATTCAGAAAGAAAAACAGGATTCCTGGCCCCTTTGAGTCAAAGATTGAGATAAAAATTTATGCTGCATTTTTTCCTAATGAGCAGTAAAATGGAGGTATAGTATTATTACAGGAAAGACAAAAATTCCAATCAGTCTTTCTTGTTGAATTGTAGTCTGCTTACTAAAGCTATTTTGAGATTTTTCAAGTCAAACAAGTTTTGAGCCAGAAAGAGAGAAAAACACTTTATTTGTAGTAATGAAATATGTTCAGTTTATTCAGTATTTCTGGTAGGGCATCTGAGTTATTATTCAGATTATGAATATATGCCTTAGCTATTTTTTCCTCTGAAAAACGCTTTAGACCTACTTTCAAATTAGCCAAAGCTGTAATACATAACCAAATTTGGTTAATAGGTAACTAAATTTTTTGGATACCTTCATTACAAGGGCAAGATTTAGACATTGTCCCACAGGGAATTTGCTCTTTATGTTACCTTTCCCAATAACATTACTTAATTCAATCAGATTTTTATTCTAAATGATATCTTTCTAACTTTAGGTGAGTTTACAGAAATTCTAATATTAAATTTTTCAAGGAATCATTTTTTTATTAGTTATCTAATCATTTATTGGAATGGGAGGGAAGGAAACAGATACAGATTTTATCTTCCTAACATTAGACTGTGAACCTTCTTGAGAACAAAGGCTGTCTTTTGCCTTTTCTTGTATTCTCAGCCCTTAGCACATTGTCAGGCACATGGGAGGCACTTAATAAATATTTATTGAGCACTGGTGTTCAACTCATTCTACATATTAGGAATATTAGAGTCAGAGCTTTCATTTTATTAGTTTTATTCATCAGCCAACATTAAATTAAATGTATGTTATTATTTATATAATCAGATTCTAGCTTACAATGCATTTTCTTTATATTTCACATTTTTCCCCTGAGTAAATATTTATTAAGTGCTGCTTTGTGCTAGATACAATTCTTATCATTAAGAATATAAAGACAATAAGGAAATAGTTCTTGTTCTCAAGGGGCTGACATTCTATCAGGAGGAAAGAGGAGCATGGAAATACTGTACAGAGAATACTAACAACCCCAAGGACCAGGGAAGCCTTGAAGAGAACTAAAGGTTCTAAGAGATGAGAAAGAACACATGCTAGACTTTCAGGATAGATGGTATAATAACATGGAGATGAGAAATGACATTTTGGCTGGAATGTAGAACAATGAGGAATAATGTGAAATCAGTCTAATGAGGTTTTGACCTTCCATGGCTGTTAACTCCAAATCCAGAGTATTTCTACTATATTATTTTACTTTTCTAAAAGATACCTAAGTCACAACAAAGCACTGAAATTTCAGAAAACTGTATTTGTTCATAATCATTAGGTGAAGACAGAATATAAAAAAATAATAAAATGGTGTATGGGTATACATATATATTTTTAATACCACTGAGAGGTAAATTCTCAGATCTCAAAATCTATGATCAAAAGTTTGAACAAATGATTGCATATGTGTTATTAATAGAGTTAAAGCAAATTAATGTTAATGTAGGAGGGCACCAAAACCAGGGGCAGTCCCCTGGCAGTTTAGGCTAGATAATGGAATAAAATGAGACTTTGGAAGGTCATTCAAAAGCAAAAAGAGATTTTATTGAGCCATAACAGAAGAAGGATATTTAACAAGGAGAGATACTAAGAAATCCTAGAGTTGATCCAATTGGGTAAAACTCACTTGCCTGAGTGGTCCTTCACAATCTATAAAGCTAGCATCAGAGAGCTGGCCTAGAGCTCCTTGTGGTTGCTTTCTACTCAGGTGACTTGTTTAGAACCAAGATTTCTACTGTTTCCCCCAAAAGGCCACAAAACTGTCTTGGGACTGATGGACCCCTTTCTCCCTTGATACAGCTTCTTAATTATCTAAGAATATATAAAGTCCTACCTAAGTGGAGTTTGGAGCCCCTACCACCTAGTTACTATATCCTACCCTGATGATCACAAATATTTCTATATAGAGATAAGGTATGTGTGGTAAAGGGTGAGAATTGGAGGAGGGAGTTACATACTGAATATTTTTAGTGCCCCTATTTCCTTGTTATATATCCTTGCTGTAAATTTTCTCTTACTAACTGCTCAATGACTTACAAGTGTCTCATTTCATTCCAAAATCGAACCTAAACTAAGAGTTCTGGCTGAAGGCCTTAACAGATGGTAAAAAGTCTGAATCTTTAGTCTCCTTGAATCAACCAAGTCTCTAGGAGAATCTCAATTACAATTAAGGAAAAGCTAATCTAATTTACATTGGAGAAGACTTTAGGATATTACTCCTTCTATAGGTTACTCCTTCTATACCATCTATTCCTACACCACAATAAGGATTCCAAATTAATTAAACAAATTTATTTTTATCACGATATAATTAAAATTAAGAATGTCTGGTCTACTGGTTAATGGGCTAAATTTGGAATCAAGAAGACTTGGGTTCAAATTCCATAGTACTCACATACAACTACAGCAATACTCATATAGTCAGCTCATAATTAATTATTTTATGTTTACTCAAATACTCTGGTACACCTGTGATTTCATTGGTGTGAATTCATTATGCATATCTCAAGCCATCCATACCTGCTGTTGGAAACAGCTCCAACATCATCACTCTCTATGTTTAGGTTCAATTTGGGGATTAAATGACATACTCAGAAATAATTGAATAGTTAACAAAAGCAGGGTTGCTTTAACCTAACAAACAAGTAACAAGGGAATTCTCTTGATGTAGCTCCTCCTCATCTCCAGATGGTCAGCAGTAGGAAGTCATGAAAGATATTGTGGCCCACCAAGGTGCAAAGGCCTAGACTATATGGCTGGAGCTGTCGTAGTTCTATGGCTGGGTCTAGGTAAGGAGAAAGCTACCAGAAAAACTGGTACAATTTTGTTGCTTTGTACAGAAAACTAACCCCTGGCACAGGGGAAGGAAGGAAAGAGGAAGAGTAGACTTAATCCATGTTGTTAGGAAATGATGTAGATATTAGTCTCGTCATACTTTCCCATCCTATAAGATTCCTATGCCCTGACATAAGTTCAACACATGTAGTTCTCCTGACATGCCAAGACAATGATGAGACTGCATGGGCTGTTCACTGATTATCTCTTTCTCTTATCCACATATAATTCAAAATTCATTAAGATCATATCCCAGAAATATTTTAATAGCATCAATCCTTGTTAGCAAAAGTCAATTTTCTAATAACAAATTCAATTTTTAAAGGGGAGGAAGGTGATTCTTTTCTTAGTAGTTAATAGAACTTAGAATGCTAAAGTTGTTAGGATATCAACTTCTCATCAAAAATAAGAATCCCTTTTGCAATATCATTTATTTATTCAGTAATCACTGATTAGTTTATATATAAAGTTCTAGAGATGCAAAGGCAAAAAAAAAAAAAAAAAGTTCAGCCCCTGTCTTTAAAGAGCTTACATTTTAGTGAGGTGGATATGGGAAGAATATAATATATACACAGAGAACAAATACAAGATAATTTAAGGTGGGAGATGTCCTAGCAACAAGGGGGATCAGAAAAGGCTTTCAATTAAGTGTCAGGAGTCACACTATGATGGAAGCTCTAAAAGATGGAAATGAGAAGGGAGTGCATTTCAGGTATGGAGGATGACCTATATAAAAGCATGAAAGAAGAGGATTGGATGTTGATTTGGTACACAATCAAGTGGACCAGTTTAACCTGGAGCATGAGAGCATTGTAAAATAAGTCTGGAAAGGCAAGCTTGAATACTCATTGATTACAATTATCAAATGTTAGAGCTGAAAGTCTTTAGAGATAACTGAGATTAATCTACCTCATTTTATAGATAAGGAAATTGAGGTCCAAGTACCTAGTTCTTCTAGTTCCTAGTTCAATATTCTTCCCTTCTATTGCTTACCTCTGAATTTTTGGCTGATATTGTTGTACAATAAATTTGCAATACAAAGTCCACATTCAATTCAATTTTGTTCAATAAGTACATATTTGGTGCCCACTGTATACAAGGAACTCTCCAAGGATTTGAAGGTAGAGAAGTAAATATATAAAAGTTCTGACCTCAAGAATTTTACATTCTACTAGGAGAGTACAAAACATAAATGGATAATTAAATACAAGATAATTAGAGAAGAGAATAAGCACTAACAACTTTGAGATCAGAAAAAGGCTTAATATATGGGCGGGGGACACTTGAACTGAACTATGAATGAAGTTAAGAAATCTAAGGATCTTGGATGAGGAGATAATACATCAGCAGTGTAGGGGACAGCCTTGCAAAGGGATAGAGATAGAACATGGCATCAATTTCTGGATACAGCTAGCAAGCTATCTTTTGTGTTGAAAGTCTGAAAATGTGAGTGGGAATAATTCTGTCCAGGTCTTTAAGTTCCAGACTGAGGAAAGTTTGTAGCTTAGAAGCAATAGAGACTTAATGAAGACTTCTGAGAAGAGTGATATGGTTAGATCTCTGTTAGAGGAATATTAATTTGGCAGCTGTGTGAAGGAAGGATAAATTGGAAATGGAGAGCCTGAAAGCAGTGAAAACAACTAGGAAATATTCTGGATTGTCTGAGGGTTGAGGTTCAGGACTGGAATGTAGTACAAACTCTCAAGGACCGTAAAATGCAATTAAAATCAATTTTACTCAGATTAAGGTGAAAAGGGATACAATTCCTAGCTGAGAGAATGATTTCTCATTCACCACAGCAATGTCAATGTCAAGGACAGGTCAGAAAGGAATTCCCCCACAGAGTAGTAGAAATTTGGCTAAAGCTTCTGAGGTCCACCTCTACATAGAATGAGATTTTTATACTCCAAATCATCCTGACTAATCAAGTCCTGAGGCCTGTCTAACTTGTTCCCTTAAAAGGCAACCACTCTAGCCTAAAATAAATATTTTTTCTTAATTCAGAAGGCTACAGCAACAGTACAACCGAGGAATGATGAATACTTAAAGTAGGATAGTGGTACTGTGAGTGGAAAGAAGGGAGCAGTTTTGAGAGATGTAACATGGAACAATTAATTAATCAATACCTGACAGGCTCTTTAATTTGTTTCACACTTAGTCTACTCAACTAAATCATCAATTAATTCCACCAGCATTAAGAACTACTGCTATTTATTGTTGTTATTCAGTCATGTTCAACTCTACATTATTCTGTGGACTATCATAGCACAGCAGGCCCTTCTATCCTTTACTATCTCTTGAAGTATGTCCAATCTTATGTTCATTGCTTCCATGACACTATCTATCCATCTCATTCTTTGCCTTTGCCTTTTGCCTTCAATCTTTGCCTTCAAAATAATCATTTTTTTCTAATTTGTCACATCTCAGGATGTGACCAAAGTATTTAAGCTTCAGCCTCAGTAATTGTCTTTCTGATGAATAGAGTTAATTTCTTTAAGTATTGATTGATTTGATATCCTTGCTACCCTTGCTACCCCCTCCAAAGTATTCTCCAGGTTCACAACTTGAAAGCATCAGCTCTAGCATTTAGCTTTCCTTAGAGTCCAAATCTCACAGCTTTACATTATTACTGAAAAAAAATACTATATCTTTGACTATGTAGACCGTTGTCCACCAGATAATGTCTCTGTTTTTTAATACACTATCTATATTTGCCATAGTTTTCCTTTGAAGGAGCAAGCATATTTTAATTTCATGGCTGCAATCACTGTTTTCAGTGATCTTTGAGCCACAGAATTTAAAATCTAACACTATTTCACTTTCTTCTCTCTTTTTCTAGAAAGTGATGAGACCAGATGCCATGATCTTAGAGTTCTTTTTTTAATGATTCAAGCCAACTTTTACACCTCTTTCAATCTCAACAGGAGGCTTCTTAATTTTCTTCACTTTTGCCATCACCTACATATCTCAGATTGCTGATGTTTCTCCTAGAAATGTAAATTCTAGGTTTTGATTCATCCAGCCTGACATTTAACATGATGTATTCTATGTATAAATTAGATAAAGTGACAATATATAAACTTGTCATACTTCCTTCCCAATATCAAACCATCAGTTGTTTCATATTCGGTTCTAATGCTTTGATAAATATTGGGGGGGGGGGAGGAAAAAATTGTCCCTGCCTTTATAGGCTTATTACATAATGTGAGAGAGAAAATGTAAACAACTATGTATAAATAATATATATACATGTGTGTGTGTATATATACACATATACACAGGACCAAATGGAGGTAATTAACAAAGGAAAAGCACTAGTGTTAAGGGAACTGGGAAAAATGTCTTCCACAAGGAGAAATTTTAGTATCACTTTTTATGTTTAAATCATGAACCCATTTCAATCTTATCTTGGTACAGGATGTCAGGTTTTTGGTCATTGCTTAATGTCTACCATACTATTTTCCAATTTTTCCAGCAGTTTTTGCCAAATAGTGAGTTCTTATCCCAGAAGCTGGAGTCTTTGGGTTTTTCAAATACTAGATTACTACAGTCATAGACTATTATGTCTTGTGAACCTAACCTATTGTACTGATCCATTGCTCTATTTTTTAGCCAGCACCAAATGGTTTTGATAACTGCTACTTTAAAATATGGTTTTAGGTCTGGTACAGTTAGGTCACCTTCATTTACATTTTTTTTCATTAATTCCCTTGAAATTCTTGACCTTTTGTTCTTCCAGATGAATTTTGATACTGTTTTTACTAGCTCTATAAAGTAATTTCTTAGTAGTTTTATTTGAATGGCATTGAATAAGTAGATTAATTTAGGTAGAATTGTTATTTTTATTATATTAGCTCAGCCTACCCATGAGCACTTGATATTCTTCCAATTGATTAGATCTGATTTCATTTACATGAAGTGTTTTGTAATTGTGTTCATATAGTTCCTGACTTTGTTTTGGCTTTTAGACTTCCAAACTTTTTTTATTATCTACAGTTATTTTAAATGGAATTTCTCCTATCTCTTGATAATGAACTTTGTTGATAACATAAAGAAATGCTGATAATTTTTGTGGATTTGTGTCCTCCAACTTTGCTAAAATTGTTAATTATTTCTATTAGTTTTTTAGTTGCACAAGGAAAAAATTTTAACTAATTCTTGAAGGAAGCCAGGGAAGCTAGGAGATAGAAAGAATTAAGAATGGAGAGAATTCTAGGCATCCATTGAATATGCATGGGCTCTTGTAGAGTATGTGAAGGGTAGTAACGTTTAAGAAGACTAGAAAGGTAGTAGGAGGTCAGGTAATGAAGAATTATAAAACCTAAGCAGAGAACTGTATCACATATTTCTGTATCTATCTATGATCTCAACTTTCAGCACTGTATACTCTCAATAAATGCCTTCTGTCAGATATACATATATACATACAAGATACATGCACATATATTATTTATACATAGTTGTTTATATTTTCTCTCTCACATTAGGTTATAAGCCTATAAGGGCTGAGACAGTTTTTCTTCCCAGCATTTCCAATCTTAAACTTTTTCTACTTGTGATGACTTTCTGCCTGAAAAATTTTTGCACACCCTGGGTATATAGGTTTATAAGATAGTTAATACAAAATAATGATAATAAATCATAAATTTATTTTAAAACAACTCTTTGGTATTCATGTAATAATAATTTCTTCAAATTTTATATGCTAATGAGATGGGTATAGTTATTTTTACATAAAGAATTAAATCTTGGAAGAATTTTTGACACATTTTGCTGTTGCCAAATTTTTTAGTCCCCACATTCAGTTATGTGACCTCATAGGGGGTTGCCATCCACAATTTAAGAAGCTTTGGAATAGAGAAATGAGCCTCAGACTTGGATTTTTGGCTCTGACATTGACTAGGATGACTACATACAAATCTCTATCCCTTTCTGAACCTTAATGGTCTCATCTACAAAATAAGCATGATAAAATACACTTAGACTCTTATAATAGTATTAGTTACTCTAATAGCCTCCAGTCTTTCATCTTTCCAATTTATCTTTCACACAAGTGCCAAATGAATACATTTCTAAAATACAAGTCCAACTACATCACCTCAGAAGTGTTTATAAGGAAAGTGGCTTGTAAATTTTCAACAGCTAAAGAAAAATAAGCTATTAAGTATAAGAGTCTAATAAAAAAATCTAACATTTAAAATATTTAAAAATGTTTCTAAAATCACATCTACAAAAGTATTGCACTTGTTTCATCCCTGAGTTCTTTGAGACTACTACCAGTGGAATACAAGCCCTGGCAGGTCCTACCAGACTGGAAAAGATTCATGTACAGTCCTGCTATTAAAACCAATCTGATTTCAAAGAGCCTTAATGTCTATTGTTTGAAGACTAGCCTGATTACTTTGGGAAAACCTCCTCACCAGGTTAGCTGCAAGGTCATGAATTTTTTTGACCACAGCAACTCCCAAAGGACACCTACATCACAGATGTATTTTAATCTGTGCTGATGACAGACTAGCCACATTGATGTTTGGAGCATTGATGTGTAAGTGGTGCAGTGGACAGGAGAATGAGGAACACTTGAGTTTGAATCTTACCTCAGACAGAGGGCTGCTATGTGATTCTTGGCAAGTCATTTACCCTTTGTAATTTAGGATAATAACACCTACTTCATAGAGTTGCTGAGAATTGAATTAGAAAATATTTGTAAAATACTTTGTAAAACTCAAAGTTTTCTTATTATTTAAGATCATGGAGAATATAATGCTTTGTCTTGGCAATTGGTTTTATTTTTTCTGGTTATACATGTATATTAGCTTTTTAAATACACATTTCTTTTTTTTTTTTTCCTTTTTTCTTTCTTTATTTGTTTATTTATTTATTTATTATAGCTTTTTATCAACAGAACATATGCATGGGTAATTTTTCAACATTGTCCCATGCAATCACTTCTGTTCCAACTTTTCTCTTCCCTCCCTCCACCCCCTCTCTTAGAGGGCAGGCAGTCTCATACATGTTAAATATGTTAAAGTATATCTTAAATACAATATACGTGTACACATCTTTACAGTTCTTTTTGCACAAGAAAAATCGGATTCAGAAAGGTGAAAATAACCTGGGACAAAAATGCAAGTAATCCACATTCTTAAATACACACATTTCTTTATGAATCTTGTTGGGAGAGAAAAATCAGAACAAAAGGGGAAAAAATTTTCCCCCTCTTCAATGGAGTTGTATTGATAAAAGAGTTGTGGAATTCAATCCTGTGTAGACATAGGTACTACCCACATAGGCAAAAATGCTTGTGGCAGCCTTTTTTGTAATAGCAAGAAACTGGAAACTGAGTGGATGCCTATCAGTTGGAGAATGGCTGAATAAATTATGCTATATGCATACTATAGAATATTATTGTTCTGTAAGAAATGATCACCAGGATGATTTGAGAGAGGCCTGGAGAAATGTACATGAACTGATGCTGAGTGAAGTGAGTAGAACCAGGAGATCACTATACATGGCAACAGCAAGATTATATGGTGATGATCAATTTTGATGGACAGAAGCTCTTCATGACAACATGTATAATAGGGAGTTCAAAAAAGGTAAAGGCACCAGCCTAAATCTCTTTTCTACCTCTATTTGCTCTTAATTTAGCAAGAGATGGTTCTTTCCAACAATTAAATGATTCAGGCCAGTTCCAATGATCTTGTAATGAAGAGAGCCATCTACTCCCAGAGAGAGGACTGTGGGAACTGAGTGTGGACCACCACATAGTATTTTCACTTTTTTGTTGTTGGTTGCTTGCATTTTGTTTTCTTTCTCATTTTTTTTTCCATTTTGATCTGATTTTTCTTACATTGCTACATATAATATATGATGATTGTATATATGATAATTGCAGAAATATGTATACATATGTTGGATTTAACATACTTTAACATTTTTAACATATATTGGATTACTTGCCATCTAGGGAAGGGGGTGGGAAGGAGGAGAAAATTTGTAACACAAGATTTTGCAATGGTGAATGCTGAAAAATTATTAATGCATATGTTTTGAAAATAAAAAGCTTTAAGAAAAAAAAAAGACATAGGTACTTAAATTTTTATCAACAGTTTAAATGCAACTGCAATTGGGTATCTGTAGAAATTTCCCCTATCACAAATTTTGCTATCTATCATCATTAAAAAGGATAACAGTTGAATCATTGTGAAAGACCCCAAAGTAACGCTTTGAAGCCAGGTTAGTCACTCACCAAATCATCTTATCCACAGAAGCTCTTCATGACAACATGTATAATAGGGAGTTCAAAAAAGGTAAAGGCACCAGCCTAAATCTCTTTTCTACCTCTATTTGCTCTTAATTTAGCAAGAGAAGAATAGGCACATTCTGTAAACATTCCATGCAGAGAAAAAAGACAACCACTGGTTACTCCCTAAAAAGGGGCTAAAAGCCATCCTGAAATATTTGTAGGAACTAGGGCAACTCTATTCTCTATTCTAAACATGAAAAAGGAAAAAAAAAAGATGAAGGCTCAAATAAAAAGATAAATAATTAGCTTAAAACATCCACTCTTTAAAAGCTTATTTTGTATGAAAACCAGATTTTTTCCAGGTTCTTTTAAAAACGATTGCAGTATTATTGTATTCTTATCTTAAATACCTCATATGTGCCCAATTACCAGCCATAACAGAATATGGCATAGAAAGTCACTTTTTGTTGATTCATATTTGAAATAGAGATAAGTATTTAAAGCGTTTAGTTCATAAAAGAAATCAATCTCCTCATAAGAATGCGCCTCTTAAATTATCTGCAGACCATGCTTTAGGCCTATTAGTAAGAAACTCAAATGGCCCAAATCCCTAATAACTAAGTGCATTGTAACCAAATGTGTATGTTGGGGAAGGGAGAGAACAGGTAAATGATATGTTTTGGTTTCAAGTACTTATTATTTTATATATGAAAGGAAAAAGCACCCTAGTAAAATGAAGGTACCGGTTTTTCCTCAAAATGAGTTTTCTTCAGTCCTCAGGGAAATTCCAACATAACCTTTTTATATTACTTTTTATTTTTCTGCCAATTGTCCACCATGGGTAGCTAAGCATAGTACTGCACAACTCTCCAATAGACAAGTTTTACAGCATTTTAAAAGCACTCTGATTTACAGCTTCTGACTAAGCTTCTAGCCTTTCATGTCTAAGATATGAACAAACCCTCCAGCAATTTGCCTTTCATCCTGTAAGGCACAGAGCATGTGTAGGGTGCTGAGAGCTCATGTTCTTTAGCTCATTTAATAAATGATAGTAAATAGAGCCCTGCCATTAACTTTCAAGCCAACTAAGTGTAAGCCATGATGAAAAAGAACTTTCCCTCCTAACGGAGTTGTTATTGATAAAAGAGTAAAATAATGCAGAATGTGTTTTTCACTTTGGTGAATGAGGATTTGCTTTTCATTCTTTTAATTTCCTTTCTCTTCTTTTTTAAAAAATGCATTCAGGTATGTTCCCAAAACATTTTTCACTATAATTGTATCTTTATTTACTTTTCAATATTTCAAATACTGGCAAACCAACCTTTTGGTGAGAAGCATGCCCAAACTTAATTAAGTGGTGCAGCGGTGGATAGAGTGCTGGTCTGAAGTCAGTCATCTTCCTGAGTTCAAATCTGGCCTTAGACATTTATTTAACCTGTTTACCTTAGTTTTCTTAATTATAAAATGGGGATTATCATAGCATCAACCTCCCAATATAGTTATTATTTGTAAAATGCTTAACAAAATATCTTTTTGAATAGTAAAAAATATTTATTCTCTTTCTTCCACCCCTTTATTTTTAATTTTTTTTAATTTTATTTTTTTCTAGTTATACATGTATGCTAACTTTTTAAAATACACATTTATTTATGAATCATGTTGGGAGAAAAAAATCAGAAGAGGGAAAAAAATCACAAGGGAAAAAAAAAACAGAAAAAAGAAGTGAACATAAGCATGTGTTGATTTCCATTTAATCTCCATAGTTCTCTTTCTGGATGCAGATCTACCCCTTCTTTAGAATCAAGCTTCTTGAACTGTGGTTTGCATACCCCTTAAGGGGTATCATATAAATGTGGGGATCATGAAATTATCATTTATCATCAGTAAATGTTTGATTTTTATACCTATTTTATGTATCTATCTCCCCAGGGTCACATAAAATTTTCTCAGGCAAAAAGAGGTCACCATTGAAAGAAATTTAAAAAGCCTTGCTTTAGAAAATAGCCTATTATTGTTGCTCATTGTCTTTATAGACTTCATAGGGATTTTCCAGAGCATAATCTCAGTAAATTTGAAAATACTTCATATCATGAAATTTAGAGGACTTGGGGGGGGCAGTGCAATTAATAATGTAAGTAAAAATAAATAAGAAAACTATAAGATATAGGACTTTTAAAATGCTACAATCCAGGACATCATCCAGAAAATTCCAAGAAATATTGGTCATGTTACATGAGTAAAGCATCCAACTTTCTCCTATTTCTTTCCAAAATGGAAAAAGGACTACCCTTGGTATTTGAAGGCTCTTTCTACCACTAATTTGCCATGTGACCTCTCTGAGGCTCAGTTTCTACTTCTCTAAAATGAGGGAATTGAATTAGATGATTTCTAAGTAGCACTTCCAACATTCCTGATCTATATCCAATAGTTTAGAGGAAGAGGAGCTCCAACATTCCCTGATCTATGTCCAATAGGAGTTTAGCTGTTTTCATGATGCTGACCTCAAGAAAGTAATGTTAACTTGTGCACGTTGGTTTAGGAATAATTTATTTCCAGGCAGCTTTTCAGCAATGAAAACATGATAGGGTCAACATTTGAAAAGCTAAGAAGCAGAAAAAATAACTAAATTTTTGTTTTCTTAACTCAATCTTTCAGCCTACATATAAATCACCAGATGAAAGCATTTTGGTTTTCTTCTTATCAGGATATCAGCATTTTCCACACTTAGTTATTATGAATAATTTCACTGGCAGTATTCTTCCAGGAGCACTGTGCAAACACTCACTGTTAAGATGATTAGGTCTTTCTTTTTTAAGCATATCCCAGAGAATCTTGTCCTAAGATGAAAAACACTTAGACTAAAATAAAATACTACATATTGTAAATATTCACTTTCTCTTTGAATTAGTTTTAAAAATCTCTTGTAATGAACACAGGTTTACATTCTAAATTGGTTTTATTTCATCTGGAATCCTTGATTAAATCTTTGATTAAAAATACAGGAAATATATTTCATGAATTGTTGGTCAAACACAAAAAATCATATATCCCCTTTGCTTAATGTTTTCTTCCTGTATGTGGAATTTAAAAATCTACTTTCCTTAATATAAATTATATTAAAAGAGGTCCATTGAAACAGAAAGTTATATTTATCTTTATGGAAACGGGTTGGCTTTGTAATTTCCTGTGAATGTAAAATGAGAAGAGGAAAGAAAACCTTCAGGCTCCAAGTCCTCTAACTCACCAGGGATAGTCAATTTGTGAATTTGGGGTCAAGTGACCAGTTATCAAATATACTTTATGGTTTGCTTTTATAAGCATTTTGAACACTTGAGCAGTGGAAAAAAAAATTAACAGCCTTTAAGATCACTTGAAAAAAAATAAACAAAATAGCCATGCCATTTATCCTCTGTTCTAGCAGAGGAAGTTTACCAACATGTACTGTTTCAACATAAAAATCAATCGTTTTAAATGAATTTTTTTTTGCTAAAATGTATTTTTGTAAAGCAAACAAAACCCCCAAACCCCAAACTCTACAACATACCACAACACTTAAAAATAGTTTTAATTTTTGTTCAAGTATGAAATTTAAATTATGGAATAGAGATAATAACTTCCAATTATATAGTACCAGAGAAGGGAAGAAAGTATTAAGTCCTTAATATGTATACTGGAGATAAAAATACAATTATCAAAATAAGTCCTTATCCTAAAAGAACTTACATTAAAATTGAGGGAGATGGAAAGTGGACGGGAGAGAATATAGAAGGGGTGGCATGGTCTTACACTGGTGGAAAGATGTTGGTTATAGTATACTCTATAAATATTATAAATAGACCACAACAAATCATAGTTTTTATATGGGCTTTATAGAGTCCTTAGAGGCATCTTTCTACATTTAATTCAAAGGAAGTAAATCCTTCTTTCTATATTTACTGGTTTTACAAGTGATCAAATGCTTAACATATTCAGTATGTCAAATATACAGTATATAGAATCACATATTTCACTACTCCCCTTCCAAATAAGGGAGACTCTGCAGCTTTATTAAAAATCATCTATTGAAATGTTTAATAGAGAGACAAGGACAGAGCTCTGACATGTTACTAGACATTTCTCCACATTCATACTTTCAGCTTATTATCACATTTGAAAGTAGTCATTCTACCTGTTATAATCCACATTATTTAATGGAAAGAATATTGAAGTTGGAACCACAAGATACAGATTTGAATACAGGTTCTATATACAATCTTGGACAAGTGAGTTTTTTTTCTGAGCTTCAGTCTCACACCTCTATATCAATTATGAAGTCTGTTAATTCTACCTCCAAAAGATGTCACTCATCTATCCTCCTACCTTTTACTCCAGTTCAGGTGTTTATCACTTCTCCTGTGAAACAGTGTAAATAATCATTTATCCTTTCTGCATTTCAGTTTTTCCATCTCTCAAATGAATTTGTGGGTTCAACGGTCCCTTCAAATTAAAAATCCATGATTTTATGATTTAATTATGTTTCTAGTTTCTCTTCTTTGATTAATTTTTTCATAGATCTGCCAAACTATTATGTCTAAAATGCAGATCTAACCAAGATTTTTCCCTATTCAAAAGTATCACCCTATTTCAAAAGCAATGAAAACATGATAGGTTCAACAATTGAAAAGGTAAGGAGCAGAAAAAAAAAAACTTTTTTTTTTTTTTTTTTTAAATTCAGCTCTTCAATCCACATATAAATTACCAGATGAAAGCATTTTGGGAAATTAGCATTCAGTATCTCCATATCAAACTCTGGTCTGGCATACAAAGCTCACCAAAATATGACTCCTATCTTTATTTCTAAACTTATTTCACACTCCTCCCTATTATGCAGCTTACATTTCAACCAAATTGCCCTGCTAGCTCTTCTCTGAACTCACTCTGGTTATCTTTTATTTCCATATTTTTGCACATGTAGACACCAAGTCTGGAAGGCTATCTCTTTTTAACTTCAGCCTATAAGCCTCTAGTCCTCTTCATGTTTCACCTCAAATAACATTTCCTTGGTTAAAAACCTTTCCTGATTTGCCCCTATTGTTAGTTCTTTCCTTCCTAAAATAATCTTATTTTCTTCTCAAAAAAATGAGAAAAAATATGTAAAGCACTTCATAAAACCTTAAAGTGCTACATAAATGTTACACTTATCTAGCTGTCTTGACCCTGAACAAGTCATTACACTGTTTGTTACAGTTCTTCATTTGCAAAATGAGCTGGAGAAGGAAATGGCAAACCAATTCAGTAGCTTTGCCAACAAAACCACAAATGGGGTTACCAAGTGTCAATTCAACAACTACATTATTATCTCTAAATGGTTTCTTTCTCACATACACATTAAACTATAATCCTGAGAAGCATTTGTCTTTTCATCCTATGTGATTGGTATAGAACTTTATACAAAGTGTTTTAATCAATGTTTTAAAAAATATATAACAATGAATTGAATGGAATTTGGATTCTGGATTCTTAAAACCCTGTGAGGAAGGTAAGCCATCATACAGAATACTGAAGTTGAGAGGTACTGGAATTTATCTTATAAACAAAGAAAACTAAGTCAAACAGACTAGTCCAAGATCACATACAACATTCTATACCCATGGGTCCCTTCCCTCATTTTCAAATAAGCATTTACTTTCAGTTAATATTATTTACCATAGTTTGCAATAGTTGTTCTATCACACAATACATCACAAATTATTCAGCCATTTCTCAATCAATAAGGACGCACTCTTCCACTTTTTCTTCTATCGTAAAGTTGTGCAATGAATATTTCCACATGTACAGTGTGCATATACATATGTGATGTCAGAAGTGAGGAGAAGGCCTCTAGAATGTTGAGTGGATCTCTTATGGTAAACTTGGTTGGATGATCTTAGATGAATTGTCAGTTATGCAAAAAGGGCAAGTATTGATGGGTTATAACCTGCATCGTTGAAGGGCACATCAAACTAAAACACATGCATATCACTTCAATTTAATTAGCTGAGAATACCTAGATATCCTCAATACCTATACATACTTGATACCCTTGGGGAATATGCCCAGTAAGGGTATTGCCTAGTTGAAGTGTTTGAATAGCTTGGCAGCTTTTCACATAAAATTCCAAAGTTTTCTGGAATAGTGAGATCATTTCATGGTTATTAAAGTGCCTCTTCCCACAGTTTCTCCAACACTATTTGTCTTTTATTTTTGCCAATCTTATGGGTTCGGGGTAAAATATTATGATACCCCTGGTGATCCCATTCACTTCTAAAGTTTTGGTTAATACCTATGACTCAAAAAAAACAAAAAAATAACCAAAACACCTTGACCTTTTATTGGAGCTCCAGATCTGTAGAAAGAGGCCGAATAGGTGAAGAAAAAGGAACAGGACTTGGAGCCTAAGGAGTACCTAAGGATAGATATTCAACCCCTACCTCTCATGGTATTGTCTGTTCTTCCTTAAGCAAAGGCCCATTTGGCACCATCCTAGCTTCTATTCCTATCTCAACCAATTTCATTTATCCTTAGCTGGAGGCTACTCACTGACCCTCCTTTAAAAAAAATATTCCTTAGTTTCTTGCTTTCATTCCCTGGTGAAGCTGCTCTCTCTGCTGGAGATGCCCTCTTTACCTAATGAATTCCTTCCAATCTAGCCTTTAAAACACATCCCAATATTAGAAATCTCTTACCCTGTAGGAAAGTAGGAAGAGCAGGGGATAGGACAAGGAAGGAGGCTTATAGAGGAGAGAGCATATTGAGGAAAAGGGTAGTCAGTAACTTTTGAGGAAGGTCAGGATGAAAGGAGAGAATAGAATAAACAAGAGAGTAAATAGCAACTGTAATTGTGAAAAGAATTTTAAAGAGAATTCTCTGATGGAGGTTTCAATTCTCAAATGTATAGGGAACTGAGTCAAATTTATAAAAAGTCATTTCTCAATTGATAACTAAAAGACACGAACTATTACCCAAAGAGCTATAAAATCATGCATATCCATTGACCTAACAATAACCACTACTAGGCATGAATCCCAAGAGATTAAAAAAAAAAAGTTAAAAGACCTATCTATATAAATCATATAATATAGCAACTCTACTCTGATGGCAAAGAATTGGAAATTGAGGAGATGTCCATCAATTGAGGAATGGCTGAATAAATTGTGGTTTGGGATAATGAGGGATTATTGTTCTATGGGAAATGAGCAAGATGCTCAGAAAAACTTGTAAAGTCATCCATATAATCAAGCAAATGAGATATACTGTGTACAAAGCAATAGCAATGTTGTGGAATGATAAGCTGTGAATGACTTTGGCATTCTCCTCAATACAATGATCCTAGACTACTTTAAAGGACTTAAAATGATTATCCAGAGAAGGAACTAATTTTATCTGAATAGAGATTGAAACATACTTTTATTTTCTTGAGGGTTTTTTTTTTTGGGGGGGGATTGTAGGGATTTTTTTTTAAGACATTACTTTTATAAAAATGTTTTGCATAACTTCATATGTGCCTTCTCAGTGGGAGGGTAATGGGGAAGAAGAGAAAGAATCTGGAATTCTGAAGTTTTTAAAATAAATGTAAAAAAACTATTTTATATGTAAGTGAGGGAAACAAAAAAAATTAAGTGGAAAAAAAAAAGCAAAACATCCAAAAAGGGGTATCCCTGAGGACCTTTCCTGAACCCCACTGTCAATAATTTTTCCCCAATTAGGAAGCACATAAAAATTTTCTCCTCATACCTCTTATGCCCTTATCATATATTATCTTGATAAGGTTATTTGCTATAGTGAGAAGAGCATAGGAATTATAAAGAGAGGACCAACTAAGTCTCACAACATAAGCAAGGCATTTAAATTCTCCAAGTTCATTTCTTCAACTGAAAAACAGGGGTGATGGCAACGTTTATAATACCTATCTCTGGCTGTGAGCTAAGTAGTTTGTAACTTTAAAACAGCTGATGAATAATCATTAAGCATTTACTGAGTTTCAAGCACTGAGCCCACAGTGCTCAAGATACAATTAAAAAAAAAAAAAGTCCCTGCCCTGAAAGAGCTTATATGATGGGATATCATCCTGTACACATAGCATTAAATATAATAAAGTGGAGAGAAGGAAAACATTAGTAACCTACAGGAATAGTCAGGAAATGATTCATGCAATAAGTAGCACATGGTGAAAGTTTTAAAGGGAGCTAGCAGGTCCAAGAGTAATAACCAAAGGGACAGTAGACAAAAAAATCCAAACTTCCCTGCAAAAGCAAAGAAATAGGCAACATAATGTGTACAAGAACCAGCATATCTGGGTCTATTTGTCTGAACCACAGTGTGAAGAAAAAGAATAATGTGTATTAAGTCTGGAAGAGTTGGCTGAAGCCTGAATAAATAGGCCTTTAATACAAAAGAAGGCTGTACCTTATCATAGAAATGAGATATGTACCCACTGAAGCTTTCTGGGAAAGAAAATGATAAAGTCGGATCTGGCGTTAAGATTACTTTGGCATCTGGGTGCAGGATAGATTGTAGAAGAGAGCTTTGAGGTGGGAAGATTAGGAAGCTATTATAACAGTACAGATGAGAAGGGATGAGAACCTAAATTAGGGTGATAACCATGTAAGGAGAAAGATGTGAGACATGCTTGGTACTAGAATAAACAAAATTTGGCAAATGACTGGATGTGAAAGAAGTCAAAAGTGAGGGGCTGAGAATGCTTCTAGAGCCATGGAATACAGTGACTGGAAGAGTGATGATCATCTTACTAGAAATGGATTTTAAGAGCAGGTGGAGCTTGAGAACATAGGAAGAGAAGATTTTGGATATGAATCTGAGATTCCTATGGAACATCCTATGGGAAGTGTCTCATGTGAATTCGGTAAAATGGAATTGGAGCTCAGGAGATAGATTAGATCTGGGCGACTTATGCACAGACATAATAACTAAAACCATTGCACAGGATGAATCACTTAAAGGGCTTGATAGTTATTCTTTCAAAAGGCATATAGAGAGGCTGGAATCTGTGGCAATGGAGGAGATATCCACAGTAATGAAATCATATGCCTTTAAATTAATTCAAATATTGTATTTGTATAAACTTTCTGACATTCATCATACTGAGGCATCAAAAGTGCAACTGTGAGTGCCACTTATGTTATTTTGATTTACGTAAAACAGCTAATCTTCCATATATGAGAGAAAAAAAGGACACAAAATACAGATTAATTCAAAGTTTAATCCACATAAACTATTATTGGTCAGTATCATCAATATAATCATGAAAATATCAAAATTTGTGAGTACTGGCGTATGGCAGGAGGAATTTTATTTTTGTTACAAATAATACAGTACTGGTGTTTTCACTATGCATAAACTATGCTGCAGAAAGAGCAATTGCATTAAATCTTAATTCTTCTGGGTCACGTTCCATGAACTTCTTGCAAACTTCTATGGCATCCTATAAATGAAAGATATAAAGATACAATATCTCAGTTTATAAACAAAAACACTTTCACCAACAAAGGCAGCTGCTAAGTAAACACTTATGTTATTCTAATTTACACAAGTTATATACAGTAGACTCATGTTATCCTGAAAATCAGACTAAAATTGACTTATTTCTGTATTTCTACAGCCCCACAGAATTACTACAGGAGTTAAAAGGAATGTCAAAACAGAAGCTGCTCTATGAATACAGAGAAGAATAGCAGCAAGGAGCAAGAGAGAGCTAACAGCACTTTTGAGATTTAATTAGTACTATTGATTTTCTCTAGTAGCATGTTATTAACTTAAATTCAAAATCCAGAGACTACTATACTTAGCTTACATACTGGTATAAGAATGAGGGGCTGAATGGGTGATAACATTGGAGAACAAATTAGATTAATAATCTTTGATAGTGAATGGTAATAATACTAGTAAATCTATGACTTCAACAAATTCCTGAAAAACTCAATTCCTCTTGCGGCACCCACTTTATCACTCCATCACATGATGCTCTCTACTTATTCTCTTAAGAGCTTTCTGTAACTCATTCCTTTGATGCTAGTTTTTGGGTCCTTAGTTACAAAAAAACTTTAAACTAGGATATGCTGGAGCCTAAAAAATTAGCTCTGTTTTCAGTATGAGCATTTATACTTTAGAAACTGACATGGGTTAGTTTAAAATTATGCCTACTTTATTTGCTTTTATTGATTATCAAGGCTTTAAGAAAGTGAGGGAAAGTATCAATAATGCAGATAAAATTTAAAAGTATGCTATGAATACATTTTTTGGGGAGGGCAACTTAAGTTGTTAAATATTTGCCAGCATACCATAGGTTAAACTTATCAAATGAATAAAATGGGTTTTTTAAATGTAATTTCTTTAAATTGTACCTTGTGAGCAGAGCTTTAAGGTACTGGTATTTATCACAATGTCAAAATGTTTATCTTCTGACTACAAACATTTACATATAATATTCCTCACTTGTTGAGAGGCAGTGTAATACTGTAAATACAATGTCAATCCTATCTATAGCCAAGAGGACCTGGATTAAAAACCTGTTTCAAGCATATATTAGGTATGTGATTATAGACGAGTCTTCATATCAAAAAGCTCCCAACAACTATCTAAAAAGGTTGGTTATAAAGATGCTAATCTGATATTGGGAGCTCCTAACATAGATGAAATTAGAAGTTTGAGTGCCCTCCACTATTCCTGAAAGAAACAAAACCTCAGTGGCACCTCCTGAAAAGCAGTGTTTTTCTTCCTCTTAAGTCTGGTGAAGTGGGGTTTTCCTATACTTGATTTAGTTGATTTAGGTGATCCACAACATCTTTGGCTCAAAGTGGTCTATGGACATAAAAATTTAAGAACTGCTATCTTAGAATACTTATTTTAAAACAATTAGCTTTTTTTTTTTTTTGAGTACTACTAAATCTTTTAAAGTATTATAATAACAGTTGAAAAATACAACAGAGACTCTTCATATCTCCCAGATTCCAATCTTCTTATGCTCTGTTTTTCTGATTCCCAAAGAGCTGAAGTTGAGAGGCCTGGTGTCACTGCAAGGATAATCCCATGTACATTAGCTAAGTAAGTTCATTCTAGCATGCATGAATGTGCACATGTGTATAGATGGTAAAACATTTTGTGGAAAGAAGGCTATGTTGTATCAAGCAAGGTCTTTTTTGTTCTGAAACATTTCCTACAAAAAATTCTACCAATCAGAAACTCATGTGGATCAATAAATTCTCCTTTTAAAAAGAAGGGGGAAAGGAGGATAAAAATGGGTAGCGATGAGGACAATGAACCACCAAAGACTGAAGTTCACGAGGGCACAATATGTCCAAAGGTTAGACATGAAGAGGCAGGTAGTAGAAGGGCTTAGAGGGAAAAGGCAGAAATTCAAAAAAGGACAAACTTTGTTATTTTCACAGGACCCAAGTGGCAACTAAAAAAAGTGCTACCATAAATTACCAAGGCCAGAAATAAAGCTATACATGCTATTATCTAAAAATTCTAAAAGAAATTATTTCACTTTAAAACCTGTACTGATTTGCTTGTCTTAATGTTATAAAATAAAAGAATGAACATTAAGTAGATATTTAGAAAATATCAACCAAAAGAGGTCCACTTTTACAGATCACTCCAAATCTAGCATGGACACTCAATAAATGTTCATTCTGGTTTTTTAAAGTAAAAAATAAATTGAAAAATAACTATGCAACATCAGAATGGCTGGTGGTCCATTATAAAAATATACTAAAGTAGTATGTGTTCTCATCATTTAGGTACTTCCCTAAATGGTACAATCAGCAACCTATTCAATCCTTATCCTGTGAGCCTCTTGTCTGCTTTCACTCACAAATCCTCCAAGCATGTCCATGCAGTGTGCTTGAAACTTCCTCATACTACATGGTTACCAGTGGATGTACATGAGCTATCCATCTGTTGCTATTTGCTGCTCTTCTTGATACATGATGACTAACTTACATTGCCTCTGAGTTATATATTTCTGATGAAATTATTTATATCACTCTTGGGTAAAATTCTTTCCTGATAATATGTTGTATCATACTCACACCTACTATGCATCATTGTGTTTAGCAAGTATTGCTTGATAGTTTATCATCTGCCAAACATAAAAATGTTTAAAAACACAATAGGATTTCTTCGTTAAGCAAGTCTCCAAATATTTTCACCCCCTTTGGGATCCTGCAAATACTCTTTTACTTCAAATATACTTTCTCTGCCAAGTGACAATGTCATTCTGGTCTTCAAAAAATAGCAAGATCCTGAAAGCATGACAGAATAACAAAAAAGCTACAAAAACATATCTTTCTCAAATTCATTTTATTTTAAGTTGATTTTAAAAGTCTTCTTACCTCTAATAAAGTATCATCACTAGTTTTCCCATGGTTAATTGGAAATGGCTTGCGTCCATCTAAGAAAATAAAAGTATTTAATGCTCAGCTCTATACTCAGTGATTAACATTCAATTCCTATTTTCTTCAATTATAAAAAACTAGACAATGTATAACATTAATTTTATCCTGCATAGTTAAAATAAAACTAAGAGCCATTTGAAATAAAACATTTTATCATTTACAATTATTAGTTCTTTTCTTCCTGATTTAAGAACTGACAATTAATAAAAATATAACTTGTTAGAAAAATAATTTAACTTTTTTGGAAAAAAAATACACATTGTAACAAAATATGTTTGTCTAATAAAAAGTTGTTACATATTCATTAATATTATCTTTACGTATATTGTTTTTACACAAAAGGTCAAAGTGTCCACAGTAAGCAAAGATATTACTTTAATACCTCAAAAGACCCCAAAGTGTCTACAGTAAGAAAATATATTACTTTAACTCCTCAAAAGACCCCAAAAGTTTCTTCATGGGAGACTCTCACTGTCTCCCCTGATGCAGCCATACCACTTCATAAACTGGTAATACCCTTTTGGTATTAAACTGATCTGAATTTAGCTGGTGTTCAAATAGGTTGGCAAACCACTATCAAGCCCATGCTTGAACCCTTTCAGTTAGAAAATATCAACCAAAACTCCAGAGCTCTAGGAACCTCAGGCTACCTCCAACCAAAATAAGAAAAATGAGAACTTAATGGCCTTTTATTTTTAAATCCATCCAAATAAAAATATTTACTATGTCCTGGAAAGTATCAGAGTATTGCCTCTAAGATATCAAGCAGACAAAGTAAACCCCAAACTTAGTAGCTCTTAACCAAAAGTGTACAATAGAATTAATTTTCAATCACCTGGTCCAGTGAAATACAGCACAACAGAGCTAAGAGGATAAAGGAAAAAACTACAGCTAGGCATAAAAAAACACTAGTAGCTTTAAGGGTTCAAGTTACATACAAATAGCTAAATAAACACCATTCTTGAGTTTTTTAAAAAAAAATTTTTAGACCTGTGATTGTCTACATAGTAGTAAAGAAATAGCCACCTCTTGGCAGTTTCGTGTTAGAGAAGGACCCAGGGCACTGAGAGGATTAGTGACTTGTCCATCACTTAACAGTCAGGATGTATATCAGAGCCATAACCCAAGTCTCTGGCCTCTGAGTCCAGGTGTCTCTGCCCTAAGCACTGCTTTTTACAGGCATGTAAGACGCAGAGGCAGGTATACGTATGTGTGTACATAAGCTGGCATATGTATGTAGTCAAGAGGAGGCTATGGTGCTTTGGTGTCAGAAAAGACCTGCTCAGGTTCGAGTCTTGCCTCTGACACATAGTGAGTGCCTCAGGAAAGCTCTTTTAAATATTCTATAGCAGGTGCTGACCTGAATCAGTTAGAGCTTCCTTAAAGCAGTAAAATCACCAGTCCAATATGCATGTATGTAGACACATATACATATATAGTATGCACAGTCTAAGAGTCTTACAACAGTAAATTCAGTAATAGGAAAGGTTTCTACAGAACCTAATATTAACTATAAGAGACAGATTTGTTGGGGGAAGGAGGAGAAGAGGGTGTTTGTTTTAAAAGCTATTCCCTGAATAAACCCTTCCTCCTCAAATCTATCAAAGCACTCTTTCTCCTACACATATAATTCAATATGATTTTTAGTTATTCACGTTTCTGTCATAGTAGATATGACAGAAAAAACTATTAGTTTTTAAACTCAGGGAACCTACTCTTTCTCTGCTTTGTATTGCATAATCAATATCCACAGAGTAAAATAGCCAAGGTTTCACTTTGTACTATATCAGTTATAATGTTAAGGCAAAATTTAAATCAGTACACTAAATGGTGACTCTTGGCCAGATTTATACTCTCATTAGCTTTACTAAATGCAAAATTCTTCATTCAGCAGTGACAAATTCAATTTCTTTATGTAAAAATAAAAATATCCCCAAATTCCATGTGATTTTATAATACTTTTATACAAACTGACATATAAAATAAGATCTTGAAATACAACATGTAAAACATGTTTAAAACTTCTGGTACTTCACTGTTGCTCCTCAATTTTAGTTCAATGTGATATTTCATTTTACCAGTATATATTTTTCAAATATGATTTTGTGTTTTTATGTCAAAACTGTTCAAATTACTTTCCATGGGACTCAATCCATTTTTGACTAATCTAATAACTCAGTTATTAAGGATGAATTGTTAACATTTGTAAAATCCATAAGATGAATCAATTTTCATAACTATTAAACAGGAAATGCTTTATTGTTTGCATTTCCTACTCAATTTTTTTTGGGGGGGATACTGTCTAATGTTATTTTCAATATGACTTAAACTTTATAAAATATCCTTTTATATCAAGGGATTTTTTTGAACATATAAGAAGCTTTATTATATTAGCAGCCTGTATGTTATGATCTTTTACTCTTGTTTTTAAATGCGTAAAAAAAAAAAAAAACAAAAAAAAAACAGGAAATACAAATAATGTTGATCTCTCCCCCCAAAGACTCAAAATTTCATTCTGCTGACTTTTTGCTGTCATTTACTTATTAAGAATTATAAAACTAATTGTTTGATAAACCTCAGTTCATACTGCTTAAAGGATATAGGAAACTATCTTATTCCATATTTTTATTCTGAAATTTTAGAGCCTTTGTGAGAAAGACTATCAGCAGAATAAATCAAATAAAGTGGGCATGATTTATCACCTTTATTTTAATAATTTTAACATCATGTATTTGTCTGTTGGACATATACTACCTTATTATTAAAAAGGGTAGACTGTCATCCCAGAAACTTTAGAGACAAATCTGTCATCCCTCACCAAATGAACAAGTAGTATGGATAAAGTTTAGATGGAAATGCTTACAAATGGATTCTTTAAATCAGAATAATACACAGCAAATTCTGCCTACTTTCTAGTGTCAATAATCAGCTATTATATATATATGTATACATATATATATATATATACATATTTATATATATAAAATCAATAATAGCCCAATTATTTGATTCTTAAACTGTTTCTAGTCGCAAACCATTAAATGACTAAGAAAATTTAATTATTTGTGTTTCTTTACAAAGATGCCTGAAATTAATAAGAAATAGAAAACTTAAAGTGTAAAAATATCATTAAATATTGATTAAATGTTAAAAACTACCAGAATACAGAAAAATTCATGAAGATATCTTATAGAAAATAAAAGGAGGTGGCAGAATCCTGAACACGAACATGTGCTTAGAAGAGCAATCTCTAGTTTCTGGAAGGAGTTGGTGATAACCAGATAGCTTTTCTGCTGCAGGAACTTGTCCTTGGCTGTTTTAGAGGAGCAGAGAGATGGCTAAGGGTAAGGGAAGAGACCATGGATTGTGATTTCAAGGTCTCCTGCACCCATCTAGTAACTGGTATCAGAAATTCCACAAATTCCACAAAAAGTTTCCTTCTACTCTTAGAGACTAAATACCTTAAAATGCAAAGTCAATTGAGGTAATTTATTACAAGAAATTCCTTCATTCCAAAGTTTGGTCAATTACTTTGTGAGAAAATAACCTTTAATTATCTTTCCTGAAAAAAAGGATACTGATTGGTAAAAGTCTAGAGCTATACAGAAATGCAAATTAATCTTAAATGAGCCTCTTCCCCAACACCTTCAATGAAGAAGGTGAGGTACTACCTCCTGCTTTTTGATCACAGCTGGAGATCCAGGAACATCAGCTAGGGAAAAAGAAGAAAAGGAAGACCAAGTCTCTCCTAGGACTATCAACCCTTCCCAAAACAAGGACTCAAGGTACATACATTATTAATACAGAAAAGAGGGTAATAAAGGCCAGGACTCTATTTACATCTGGATGATGTTACCTCCAGCCAGCTGGGATCTGAAATACTACAGATCTTCAAAGCTCTATTCTTTACTTTCCCTTTATGTTAGGCCTCCTCCAAGACAACATTTTTTACCTTCTTTACTATAATAAAGAATCTCTACACCCAGAAAAGTTTCTTCTATCTCTGCAAACATTCTTTTCTTTTTCCCTGCAATCTCTTCCAGCAATCAGCTGGCTGCTCCCAGAACTTCCATTTGAAGGACACCCAAGCCAACCATGGCTTCTTTGCTCCTCTAGTTGCATTCATAAATCTGGACTTTCTCTACCATGCCCAGAAAGGAGAATACTCTTTCATTTCTCCTCCTCTTTTTTAAGCTTCCTTTTATGGGTCCACTTCCCCCAATAGAATATAAGCTCACTCAGGTAGAGGAGCTTCAGAGAAATGTAATGAAGAATGAAAGCATTTTTACCGACTTGGATCTGTTTGGGATTAACCAGGACACAAATTTAATTATTCAAGTTCTGTTTAAGTGCTAATGCTTATATTGATAGTATTGTTATAATTCTAAATATAAAATGTATATCAGAACTGATGTTGCAATGGAGTGCAAAAGTCCAACTCTGGAAAGCTATAGACTTTTTAAAATGAATCTCTCTCTCACAACCTTAATCTACTAGATACCTGGAACTGAATGTCCCACAGATATCTCAAACTTAATCTATCCAAAACTGAACTCTCAATTATCTTTCCCTTCAAACCTTCCACTTTTCCTAACTTTCCAGTAACTCAGGGTTTTATCCTTGACTCCTCATTCTCTCCTTCCTCACCCACATATCCAATCTGTTACCATCTTCTGTTGATTCTATCTTTATGATATCTACATTTCCTCTGCCCCCTTCTCTCTCATGACACTGCTACCACTCAGATGCAGGCCCTTATCTCTTCAGATTTAGATTACTTCAATAACTTAGTGTTTAGTCTCCTTGATTCAAATTTTTCTCCACAAGTATACCCTCTAATCAAAGCAATTTTCTTAAAACTCAGATCTGTCCATGTCACCTTCTTTATTCAATAAATTCTAAGGGCCCCCAATCATTGCTCTCAAAGCTTCTTTCATGTCTCAGCCAAAATCTGACCTTCTATAAGAAGCCCCTCCTAAAACTGCTTACCACTAGAGTTATTGCTCTGATTATCTCCAATTTATCTTGTCTATATCTTGCTTGCACTGAGATATTTCCATCATTAGACTGTCAACTCCTTGGGATTGGGGACTTTTTGGTCTCTTCTCTATCTTCACTGCTTCACAGAGCCTGGCATAGTAGGCATTTAATAAATTCTTGTTGATTTAACTTGTTAGATATCTTTACTTTACACACTAGTCAAAAGTACTTTTGGGAAGAATTCTTGTCTCAGGAAGCACTGAATCTACTGTGAGTTTTGAATGGAGCATGGCTGCAACAGGACAAACAGTAGGGTCAAAGTAGAAATGCTGACTAAGGGAAAATCACGATCCTCAGACCATCTTTGAGGGGAAGGAGGAAAGAATATCTCTGTATTTTGATGGTGGAGATGAGCTTAGAGGGAAAAGCAAATTTGTCTGATACACCTGGCTAGAGAAGTTTACCAGTGGCCTCTCCTTTATATTTTTTCTCTTTTTCAATAATCAGGATCCCTGTCTATTTTTTTATCCTCAGGAATCTTTCCTATTCTTCAAGAATTGCTGATAATGGTTCTACAGTCATACTTACAAATTCTTTCTATATCCTAAGATGCTATGAGAAGATAGAAACCAAAAATCAAAGAGCTACTTGCTCTCCTCTCTTGATATCTACCATGAATATTTTATCTTTTCAACTAAAGATTAGTTCACTACTTCACAAATAAATTAACAAAACAGAAGACAGAAATCCAGTTTTCCATAATTCTAGTAATCAGTCATTTAAAACTTTGTCATTCTTAGTCATGATATACCATCTACTCTAAGCAATAGGTGCATTCCTTATTGCCTTTATGGCTTAACCAAAATTCTGTAAAGAATCCTTTATTCAATTTCAATAAACATTTATTGCCTGTCTACTATGACTTTGAGGCACTGAGAAGGGAAAACGATAATTAAGTCATGGACTTGAGCTTACAAATTTCTCCATTCTTAGAATTTTCCATGAGCCCGATTTCATTCTGAGATTTAGCTTTCTTGATCCCATTAGTGCAGTAATACACTTTTATATTTGTCTTTTATTTTATGACACTCCTTTGATATTCAAGAAAGATCTTTGCTAATCAGAGAAATCTCCTACAAGCAAATTTCTTTAGGTATTTTTCTCTTTATCTTCTCCATCAATATACCTTTTTTTTTTTTTTTTAATTTTTATACTGTTAGAATTCCCCTCCCCCCCCCCGGTTTTTGGAATTATGCTAGCTTAGAGTATAGTTTTGACTACACCCAGCTAATGTGGCTAATGTGAATTCTAAAATGACACAGCCCCTTCTCCCAAGATTTCCATAATTTCTACTTCACCAATCAGTTCTTTCTTGCTGCTCAGAATTAAGCTGATTTAAAGTAGTTTTCTATATTACTTTTTTAAAAAAATGTTTCTACGGGATGAAATCATCAGTAAGTCAAATCAAGAAATTATTCTCTGAGATGCTAGTTTTTAAAAAAGAATGGAATTTGTAGCAAAACAATGAGACCAAGCTTGCCAGTTGTATGTGTATTAAGAAATCTCAATACTCTGCACTTAAATGCTTTCCTCTTTTGTATCATCTGTATCTTCTTTCTGAATAGGCTTTCAATAATAGAGCCCTAAAAAAAAAAAAAATCACTTGTTTGTTTCTCCTTTTAGCTCGCTCAAATATACTCTTTGCTTTTAACTTCAGGTTCATGAACTTCCAGATAGCTACATACTCTGCATTAAGATATTCTTCTTTCCCTTAAAGACCTCTTTTTTAAGCATGATGCAAACATTTTCATTGTCATATTTGAGTTATATTGAGCCCTATCTTTTTAAGATTTGGATGATACAGAAAACACTAGTATTTCAATACATACTATAGAATAAGAAAGTAAAACATCCCTAATAAGTACTTATCCTATTGAGGTGAAGCAGTCATTAATTACTATGTTAAGCAATGGGGCTACAAAGATAAAAATGAAATGGCTGTTGCTTTATGAGGCTTTTTTTTTTTTTTAAACTGGACCAAGATAAAATGCCTATATATAAAGGGCTGCATTTAAACAGAATTGCCTTATTGCAACAGAACTGATTGTATGAGAATGTGAATTAAGATAAAGGAAAGAATACAACTGTAATTAAGGATGGCTCTTTTGATTTTATACCACAAATCTTATTGAACACCAATTCATGCTCCTAAAAATTCAATTAAAAAAAACCAAACAAACAAACAAACAAACAAACAAAAAAAAAAAAAAAAAAAAAAAAAAAACAGATCCTGATAATAGGTCATACCATATGATAACACCACACATAAAAATCCTATTAATGTAAAATTATATTCTAAAGTTTGTTTCATTCATTCATTTATCTTGTGATAAAGTCTTGGGATTATCACTAGTCAAGATTAAACCAGTATGTCCATAAAGAAATGTTAACTTACTAATACTTAAATCCCAGTTTTACAATGATTCATAGCAATTTCCGGTAATGGTGTTTTGTTTCCTGATCTACTGTAGTACAAAGGCGGTGCTGACATCCTTGAATTTAAATTTCTTAGACTTAAAACAATTCTATTTTTTCCTGATTAATAGAAAAAAAAAACTTAAAAGGAAAACTTAGCAGACACTGTGGTAATGTTATAGGTCGATTAATGAACTGAAATAAACAATGAATAAATATCAACTTCAATAGCGATACTTTCTCAGGAATGTAGATATTTTTAACTCCCTTTCCCCTTTCCCTTGCCAAGATAAATTAAAGTAGTTCTTACCTAATTCATAGAGATGCCCATCTACATGAACTAATGCAATAAAATGCAGATCTACTTTTTCATCTATACTTGGTGCCTGAAATAAGAGGAAAAATACATATTATGTGCATGAGTAGTCACAGTATTCAATCAAACCAAACATCAATATGAAAAAAATACATATTTAATGACATAAAACAGAGCATTTTGTTGGTGTTAGAACTAGACATGGAAAGAGCATCTTTCTATTTAATTTTACTGTATTCATACAATTTTGCAAGAGGTTAACTACAATAAAGGCAAATTGCTCCAAAATGTATTCCTTTTACCATTTAGTCTTTTATTAAGGTCCCTCAAACAAAAGTCTTTGGTTTTCTCTAGAAAATTGATCAGTGCTAGGAATTTAGATATCCTTTTTCAATTAGAAATTTTTATGAAATAAAGATAAAGCAAAAGTAGTATTATGAAATCATTTGGAAAAAATTCAGGTAACCTATAAAACAAAATTATATTTTCACTTAATCATACTTTAAATCTTGCTTCTTGAATACCTTAAGAGAAAACTATCAGGATCACAAGGAGAAAAGGAATTCTCCAGGCAGGTCATCCTATTAAGAACAAATAGGTATATAAGAACCTAAATTTCTTACAAAATGAAGAAACCTGCATTAAATTTGTAAACATTAAAGTACTTAATAATTTATGTTATTACTGTTGTAGTTACTGTGACTTTTGGGGGAGGGCAAGAATAAATTCAATCCCAATAAACCAGTAACATGTTCATTTGGCCTACTAAATAAATTTGTATGCTAAATCAGCAATGACAAATCCAAGAATAAAATTATAATCAATGATTCCTCCACTCTATTTAAATCTAAATTACTAATTTTCAGCTTCCCTAAGGAATTAAAATGCAACTATATGTAAAATCAATTACTGTTATGTTCATATTTTCTATTGTAACTATCAACTTAGGACTGTTAAGTATTATTAGACAAAACTGTATGATTTGCAATGGAATAACAGGCATTATTTTTGCTTTTAAAGGTATACTGAACACAAAAGTTAAAAGAAAAAACATTCAAAACATGGACAAATAAAAATATATTTTATACAATTTAAGGCATTTTGTGGTAAATTCTGATATCTTTGGTCTAAAAGATATAGTTAGCCATATGCTAAATTCCATTGATAATTTTAAAATTTTATACTAAATAATCATTTGGGAATAGAAGTCTAAAAGTACAGATAGTATTATATCTTTGCAACATGCAAAAAATATCATGCAGCATCTTTCACATTAGTCACAAACATTTTAGGGTATTTTATTTTTCTCACTGTCCCTATAATGATATAAGGATGTTAATAAAAGAGAATACCATTTAAATATTTCATGATGATAAGCATATCATCAAATTATTTAAGATTATTAAGGAAAAAGGAAAGTAAAAAAGCATTTATTGAGTGACTACTTTATGCCAGGCACTACACTAGATAGCATTTTACAAAAGCCTCATTTAAGAAATCCCTTATCTCAAAAGCTAGGGATAACTCTAAAGTAAAAAATAGTCACATCAAAAAAGGAATATCTAGATTGGTAAGAAAAAAAAAAGCTTAAATTAATTTATTAATTATTATATAAAAAATAATTTATTAATTTGATTATTAAATTAATCTTAGTTAACAGACCATATGACCACTAAAGTTCTTTCCAGCTCTAAATCCATCATCATCCTATGAGTCTCCTTCCTACCACCTTTACTTTATGAATGACAAAACTGAGATATAAAAGAGGAAATTCTTCCCCTTCCCCCCCCTCCCCTCCCCCCAGCCCCATAACCCAGTCTAATGATAGTTAGGTTTCCTTACTCCGGGTCCTAGATTTTCTTGACTACTTGGAAACAGTATTTGAACTCCTAAAATGATTAAACCAAATCTTAGGATTCACACTTCTTTAATGATAGAATCAGAATGGTCAAGTGAGCAACATTTTCATCAAAGTATATTACTGTGTTGACACTGAATCTGTAACATAATGCTTTTTTGCCAACAAACATGCAGAGCTGGCTACAAGCTGCTGATGGGGGGAAAAAAAGCTACCAAAATTTAAAATTTTTCTTGATTTGTTTATCAAAATTGCTCTCCCAACCCCAAGTTTATTCTTCTCATTCTTGAAGCTGTGCATTTTCCAAAGAATTTTTATCTGTTGTCATTTAAAGGCATTAAAACCAAGAAATTTAGGAGTGCGAGGAGGAAATGCTTCATATACAAAAAAATCTCTTTCAAACTTAGCTATGGCTTTAATATTCCACTAAGTACTGGCCTAAAATTTCAAAACCAAAACCAGACAAGACAAAACATCTTCTAATATATTCAAGATGATAATTAAATTTAAACAAAGGAGATGTGAAAAAGCAATGCCTAAGTGCCTATCAAATCCTCCCTAACTGACCAACCTCAATTACAACAATATTCCAAAATAATTTTGAAGAGAAAAAAAATCTACAACCATAAGCACTTATTAAGTGCCTATTATGTGCCAAGTACTGTGCTAGGCACTTTACAAATATCTCATTTCAAGAATCAAACATTTTACCATACCAATCAAAGTAAAAGCAAATAAGGAAAATGTATATACTGTTACTTCTAGAATACCTTCAGTTTCAAAAAAGTTGTAATTTGGTCAAAGGCCAAAAAATAATTTTGTCAATTTCTTTTAATCATATTTTTTATACAACTTCTCTGAGAATATACAATGAATTCCTACATTTAAAAACAGAATAACTTAAATGAATGTTAAATACTTTTAAGCAAAAGGAAAATAAAGCAAATATGCAATGAAAGATGTTTATGAAAACTTTAAATAAAATTTATTTATGAGAAAATAAGATCTCAGTGAAAGTAAAATGAAATTAAATCCAATATGATATAAAGCAATGGTCCCAAATTCTAAAATTTCATTTTGGTTTAGGGATTGTTTGAGCACACCAGATACTGAATTTGATTTACATTTAGCATTAAATCTCCAGCCTAGTTCTTGGCTTCAAAAACAGGACCCTGTTTCAGTCCTTGGCAGCTATGCTAACAATAGATCATTAAACAAAGATGGGCATTCCCATGTTTATGGCAAATTCTACTGCATGACTCTTCTGGTGACACATGCCAGAAAATAACTAGACTCCAACTCTCAAGGGAAAGAAGTTTGACATTAACTTTTCATGTATTTTTTAAGTCTAGGCTAAGTATATTAACACCTAAATTCTCCCATTTAACTTCTAAGAATCATCATTTATGTTTACTTGTAACATTCTTACATAGTAACATAAACCAAAACTTGAAATACAAGTTTCGAAGGAGGGGTCAGCCATGCAGAAAGGCAATGGTGAGGGGTAGTCATTGTGACTGTTCAGTTCTCCTATATTATTTTAATAGCTATGCCAGAGTATGTCACTTTCCCTAAGAATGCAGGAATAAACAGCTGTGGTTTTGTTTTTTGTTTTTACAGTTTTTTGCTATTAGCAGCTTAACAAAGAGGAAATGATTTGAAATGTGGGAACATTTAACAAGAAGAAAATCTTCACCTCCACCCTGGATAAGATCTTTAGAAACTAAATAGGAAGGGAAGATCAGATAAAGATAAAATCAAGTACCTGAGGCACCTCAGGGAATAATACCTTAGATGAAAATACCCTACACCATGAAGGATTCAGACTGAGGACAGAATAAGTAAAGTGACCCCCAGGATGAGCATGGCAGAAGACTAAAGTCATGTTCAATAACATGAAAAAATAAAAACAAAGTTACTGATGGCAAAGAACTTAGAAGCTGCAAAGCATTTGTTGATCAGTGTCAACTAAAAGAAACCAGAAAGATGAGGTGCGGAAGAATATAGATTGACTTTTGAGAGCTTACAGAAACTTGAATATCATGAATGTCGATCAATACTTTTCAAAAGATATTGGCAGGCCATGGAGTGGAAAGATGGATGCTCACCAAGATGACGGCACAAAAGTCAAGCTAGACAGCAAAGCATAAACAGATGTATGCTTGCAATCTCATGTGGGAAAAGGGAAGCTAATGGTTAAGAAAACCAAGAGAAAAGCATCTTGAAGACTGAAGGAGCGTAAGTGGGAATGGACTGTCCTGGTCACGGGAAGAAGATTTGGAAGATTGACTACACTTACAACAGAATGAAGCCCCACAGACGGCAGGCGTAAGAAGGGCCGCCAGCGACGAAGACGGAGAGATGGGCTGGTAGCCTTTGCTGGACCTACATGGTTACGTTTGACCCAGGGCAGGGATGCATGGTGACACAATGGTGAGGCCTTCGTTCTGCAGTGGCTAGAATGAGGCTGGGATGAGGATGGCGAGGACGACTACATAGATATTAAAAAAGAGAACATTTACTTAGACCACATTAACGGGTTAACAATTTTTATCCCTAATAGGCAACAATAATGTCACACTTCAATTCAAAGGATCTGGTACTTTTAATCAAACAGCCTAGTAAAAGATTCTGGTTAAAGGAAAAAAAAAAAAAAAAAAAAAAAGGAAAATACCTGACTACCTAAGTGCTCTTGCTTCTCTTTAAGATGTTTTATGAGAATATACATGAAGCATTTATGCAATTCTACTTTGCCTATTGCATAAAGATTTCTAGGAAATAGAAAAACAAGTAACCCAAACAGAAACACTGTATCAAACTGAACTCCACCCCCTCAGTCCCAACAGCACACCTGTGATGGAGTGAGTGCAGCACAAAGGGGCAAGGTATCCAAAGCAGGTGAGAATTCTAAAGAAAAAAATCCAGATAAAACTTCTGAAGTAGATCACACATATACAAATTATTGTCTTGTACAAGTATGATTGCTTAGGTTCTCATGGAAACAAAACTGCCCCTTTCTTTTTTGCACATGACATTTAACTTGGCCTACTTTTGTTAAATAAGAGCCAAAGGAAGAATTTACTATTACCAAATGGAATCAGACCTTGATGAGGGAAAAAGTTTCACTTTCTTTTAGGCAATCTTTATAGGCCTAATACTACTTCCAGGATATTATAGGACCATCATGTTTTCAGAAGCAAGAAGTTAAGTTTGGGCTCATCTGTAAAATGAGAGGTTTGGTTTTAATGGCCTCTTGAGTTCCCTTATTTTATTCTAAAATCCTAATCTATTTCACAAACACATATCATCAAATGTTTGCTATGGACAAGGCATTGTGGTCCAGTGATCAAACTACAAACTAGACCCTGTAGTCAAAGAGCTTACTTTTTATTTAGTCAAAATACTCACTCATTAGATGGAGTTTTAACTGCTAACCTTGATATGCTAACAGAAGCTTGATTTCTGACCTAATGGCAAGTTTAATCATTAGTTTAACAAGTCAATTAAATTAATAATTATTAATAAAATCATTACTTTGTTAATAGTTTAATAATTAGAAGTAATATTATGTAAGTTATAAACTAAATTTATAATGAATGTGTAGTTCTATAGTAAGCATGAAAAAACAGTATTGACACTGACAATCCATTGATTAATACTAATAACATGCTTCACCAACTACAACATAGTTAACAAATTTTTGAATGTAAGCAACACAATTATTTTTGAAATTACTACTTTGGCCACAAGGAAAAGCTGTAGGATTTTTCAGGCTCCATAATTACAATCACTGGATGAAAATTGGAGATACTAATTTTGAAAAAAACAAAACTTTAGTGGGAGTAGAACTGTTGTTCAAATAGTTTAAAGGATGACATGTAAATGAAGGGTTCAAAGTTATAAAGAGATGGACTTTAGCTTTATATAAGAAAAACTTCCTAAAAGTTAGTCCTTTCCAAAAAGTAAATGGGCAAAACAGTTCTCCAATTAAATAGAGCTAATAAAATCAGGGCCTCAAATGGTCAAGGTTATTGGAGAGGGAATTTTTTCTCATTTCAGGTAAGAGTTGAACTAGATTTTAAAATCTCAAACTTTTAAGATTCTACTTACAAATATTTAATGAATCTGTAGAGCATTATGCTTGTGATATATGGACACAATAAGTTATGTCATTTATGCTTATTGTCAAGAACATATAATTTACAGATTCATAAAAAGTTAGATTTGCAGCTAGAAAAGACTACAGACATTATCTAATCTAGCCCCTAATTTTACAGATAAGAAAACTGAGGCCCAGAGAAATGAAATACTTTATCTAATATGACACACATGCTAAATGGGACAATGGAGATTGGAACTCAGGTTTTAGCATACAAAATAACAATAGATACTCCATTGCATGATGTCATCATACAAATTTTTAAAGGATGGCTTATTTTTACCCTGTTCTACATAAGATGATGAAGATAACATTTCTGACTGTTAAAAGTTAAAACATGCTAAATTTTGTTTTTCTATAGTGATAATACAACCCTACTCCACCCCCACCCCCCAAATCTTAATCAAATACTATTCATGAAATGTCTGACTTGGGTCTGCTTCCAGCCACAGCAAAGAACATAAAAATGATCTTTACAGGAAAGGAATTACTGTCCCTGATTTTATTAATACGTCCTAGTCAAATTGGCTTCAAATAGTCACCAAAGATACAATTTATTCTCATTCTTACTTTCCCAGTAATCCCATAATCTTTTATCATCTCCTAATCTAATTTATTTGTGAAGGTTGGGGCAAGACTTACATATTAGTAAGTATGAAAGAACTTTTCTGTGTTGCCCCTATTTCTGATGCAACCAAAAGCCTAGTTCATTATAAACAGAAACAATGACAAAAGGAGAAAGGTAGGAAAAACAAGTAAGTGTTCAGTGATGACCTAGTTTTAAATCTTTATCACTACTCGCTCATACACTGCAGGAACTTCTTAATTGGTCTCCTTAGTTCTAATCTTTCCCCTATCTAATCCATTCTTTATATAGCTGTCAAAATAATGTTCATAAGGAATAGTTCTTTACATGGCATCCCTGTATTAAAAATCTTAAATGGCTCCTCTATTCTAAGAATAAAACATAACTCTTCAGCCTTGTGTAACCACAAGGTCCTCATAATGTGGGTTCGTCTTCTTTTTTAGCCCAATTTCCATGACTCCCCTTCCAATATTCTAGTTGAAATAGTCCATTACTCATTTCTCCAAATTGTTCTTCTGTTTCCATACATATGCAATTTAGAATCAGAACAACTCACCTACAATAAATTTCTAGCATTTTAACAGACTGCCTATAAAAATGTTTTTGGTCTCAGGAATTGAGTATTAAACAAGCCAAACTAGAAAACAACACGCGTAGAACTACTGTAATTATAAATACTTGTGTGTGCCATTTTTATTAAGTACCTATCTATAGCACTAAAGGATTTGTGTGCTTTAAGATTATCTACATTTTCCCAGGTATAGTGAAAATTTCTCTTTTTTAAAGTGATATTATTTTCAATGAAAACATAACTATAAGGCAGTGTGATATAGTATAAAGCTTCTTAAAACTGTGGTTTCCAACTCCGTAAGAAGTCACATAACTGAATAAGGTAGCAAAAAATTTGGCAACAGTAAGATTTCTGAATGCAGCAACCAAAAATTAACCGCATAATGAATCTGAGCGGTTTCTGGCAGTTCTTGCCTATGATATGTTACGCAACTTCACTACAGACTTGGTTCTGAACACAACACACTCTGCACAAACACACCAGAAACACCTTAGCTCAGATTCAAGACAGGATCACAAAGGAATTTTTTCGGCAAAAAGAAATAGTTAACAGAAAAAGAAAAAGTTTAAATGCCAATATAGTGGAAAGAAATGAAACTTTTAATTTATAAGACATAGATTCAAAAATGTGTAAGTATCAACAGGAAAAGTAAACAAGTATCCTTCCAAATAAGTTTCCTCATCTGTAAAGAGAGGGTAATACTTACTCTTGCATTACTACCACAAAGATTTTTTCTGTGAAGAAAGCACTTTGTAAATGGTAATGTGCTATATAAAATAAGCTGAAACTCTTATCATGACATAAAGAAGTTTTGATGTGGTTTATAAGCAAATTAACAGAAGCAATCAACATTATAAATTTAAGTAAGCCTGATACTGGGATATAAATTCAATTCTTTATATAAATCATGTGAATCTTTAGTGTAATAAATATTTTTAAGAGAAAAGGGGATGCAAAATTAAATATCAGTGTTTCCTCAGTGTTTTACTAGAACCCTGCTTCCTTTGTTTCTGCCTCTTGCAGCTAAATGAAGACTGTAAATTATAAGTTAGACACAACTCAGCATTGTGCCCCTATTTGGGGTCTTCTTGGCAAAGATACTGGAGTAATTTGCCATTTCCTTCTCCAAATGAGGAAGCTAAGGTAAACAGAATTAAATGACTTTCCAAGGTCATATGGTAGTGTATGAGATCAGATTTTTATTCAGGAAGAGGAGTCTCCCACATTTTGGGCTCTTTACTCTATCCACCTCTACCACCTACTTGCTCCAATAGTAATAATAGCAACTGGGCTATCATATTTTAACATTTGCAAGTCACTTTACAAAAATTATTTCATTTTATCCCCACAATAACTATGGAAGGTAGGTGCTATTTATCTTCATTTTACAGATAACGAAATTCAGACAGAGAGAGGTTAAATAATTTGCCTATGAACACACAACTAGTTATGTATCTGAGGCAATATTTGTCAGATCTTTCTGACTATGAGCTCAGTATTCTATTTACTAGATCACCTAACCATCTCATATAAGCTATCGATGCAAATTTTAAAAATCACTAACATCTTAAGAAACACTTTTCCAAAAGCAATTTGAAACTCATGCCACAAACCACAGATTTAAAGAAAATAAGAACAAAGTTCATCTGCTGAATAATACTGTATGGAAGGACTCGTGAACATCATTCCAACAGATAAAGAAACTGACAAAATGTGCTATTTAGGAATCTAAAAATTCTAAAGCTTTTTTTTTTGGAATTACAAAAATTAAATTCAAACACCAACTAGATGATTGTGCTAATTATTAGACCAATAATTGTGACCAGAAGTATTGCCACTAGATTATCTTCAAAGATAAAAGCTTAAATTATAATTTAATTCATAAAAATACAGTGAGAACTTTATGCACTACTTAACAGTTACTATCATCCTTTGATGGAATGGTAATATCCTCAACATGTATATTCCTTACCACTAACAATTGCTCTCTCTCAATTTCCTTTGTTAGATGTTTTTGTTATCCGTGTCATGCCCAGTTATTGAGGGTGTCTTTGAAGGTCCTCTTCTGAGCTAGCTGCTCAACTTTTTTTATATTGTTTTACATAAGCTAGAGCCCATCAGCTTCCAATCCCACATTTCAAGAGATGTTCCATAGTTGCAAGTCCAAAAAAGCTCATTCTCCTTCCCCAAAAACAGTCTCTTACTGCTGCCTTTCCTATTATTGCTGAGGGCAACACCTTGCCAATCCACAGGTTCATACTCTGGCTGGTATTCTCAACCCTTCACTTGTACCAAGATGCATCTATAGTTCCTACCTTCACAACTTCTCTTATATGTATCATACACCAAAAAAAGTGTATATACACTGTATGTGGATATTCCCTTCTCTCTTGGTCAGAATTTCTCCATCCTAGTTCTGGTGCTTGTTGTCTCTTGTCTAGATTAGTGCAACAGCTTTCTAATCCATTTCCCTGACTAAACTCTCTTCCCACTTCAAGCCATCTTCCACTTAGCCAACAAAGTAATTTTCTTAATGGATAGATCTGACCATGTCAAATCCCCTTTTTTCCAATGAACTCCCATTACCTGCAAATCTAGTTTCCTTCTAACTTGCCAGTATTCTTATATTTTACTTGCTTCTATACATCCCATATTATAGCAACACTGGACTCCTTTTAGTTCTTGAACATGACACTTAATATCCCATACCTGTACCTTTGTTCTATTTATTCTCCCAAACTTAGAATTGTGTTAACCCTCCTATTGCCTGACACACAGCAGGTACTATCCGAATGTTAAGTACTATTATCTCTGCCTCCTAGTTTACCAGATTACTTTCAAAACTCCTTTGGTCAAAGTCCTCCTTTGAACTTCTACCTATCCCCCAGTTATTACTACCTTCCCCTTTCAAAAAGATCTTTCTCTACTCTGTATATCTCTCATATATAATCTAATTCTTTACATAGTGTCTCCTTGAGGGCAGGGACTGTATTTTTTTCTTTCTTTGTATTCCTAATGCTTAATGCAGTGCTTGAGATTTAGTAAAGATCATAACTATTTGATGTGACTTCCAGTACAAAACATAAACTTACTTGTTAAATCAGATTCCCACTATGCAAATATCTGATAATAAAGGTCAATGCTGTCATTTACTGGAATTCTTAAATGCAAATCATTGTTAGCAATATGTTGGATACAGCATATGCCTAATATGCTTCTTTTTTTGTTCATCTACAATTCAGCTAAATTCTAATTATGATTCTTCTGAGAACATAGTGTTCCATGAATCGCAATCATACATATCAACCAAAAAGTACTGATGTGAAAAAGCTCAGGGTCATAAAATGTACTGCTCCTCTATTTTTTCTTTGATAAAATTAAAATAAAATTATTGGGTTTTTTGAAAAAAGGAATGAGGGAGCTTAATATTCTTAAACTTTCCATAATCTTTAGAAGGAAGACAAAAGTATTCACCTTCTGGGGAGTCAATTTTATAGTATTGATACAGAATTCTAATGTACCAAACATTCATTGCACCAAAAGTTAAAATAATGTCAGTGAAGGACTTATTAATTTACTTGTGGAACCATTTTTCTCCTTTCCTCTTCCCCACCTCCCCACCAAATGTCTAGATACTGCCACAGCAGAACAATAATACAGGCTTATAGCTGCAATATTAATTTTCAATAGAGTATAAACTTTAGTAACCATTTTGGATTAATAGATATATAGCACAGGCCCTCTGAATGCCAAATTATTCAGAACCCTAGGAATATTAAAATGCAGTTCAATTATTTGAACCTTTAGTGAAAATTTGTCTCTGCAAGAAAACATTCAGGAGTAATTTTTATGTATTTTGGTTCTGACTTAATTTCTCTGGTAGCCTAGGATATCTGGATACTTTGTTTACAATGGTTCTTCAGATTCAAAGACATCTAGTGAATATGTGTGATGATTAAGAGCTTTTTCCCAAAAAGATTGTACATATACAGATTTTCTTTTGGCCAATGGCTGTTAAGTTCATAAAACTTGTTATTTATAGTTCTTTTTGGCCATGGGCTGTATAATTGTTTAAGTTGAGAAAACTCTTAAAAAGGAATAAGCAGATGTTGTTTCCTTTTTTGCTTACAAAAGATAGTAGGAAAAAAAAGTATTATTCTAAGCAAAATTTGAAAAGATAATATATGCATCTTTTCCTAAAATCTGCATGAATTTTAAAGATGATCCAGTCCAACCTGTTCATTTTACAAGTGAAAAAAAAAAAAAAAAAAAAAAAAAAAAAAAAAAAAAAAAAAAACAGTCCTAAACAAGATGTGATATTCCAGGACACATACATGGGTAAATAGTGGCAGGGCTAGAATCTAGGCACCTAGTTTACTAGTCCAGTGCTATTTCTATTATCCTCTATTCCCTCACACTAATTACACTGTGTGTAATCTAAAAGTCATTTATAAATATCCACTAATATTATGACTTGGCAGAGCAGAGTCCCTATTCCTGAAGAGTTTCTCATCTTGAATTTTCTTCAATTAGCAGTAAGTTCTTCCATTGAAAGCAAAATTAGTTTCACCCATTATATAATTTATCATAAGTGTTTCTTTGAGAACATGAACAGAGATACATAAACTTCAACAGGGAATAAGAATTGTATAAACCTACTCTTCAGATATATCAGTATGGACAAACCCCACTGAAATGTGGTTGCTAAAATAGATTGTCTCATATTACAAAATCAATATTCTTCACTAAGAAATTGATTGGCCATAAATATGTTATAATAATTTGGCTCTAAATTTTTCTAAAAATATTAGAATAAAGGAAATTTATTGTGGCCGAGCCCCAAAGAATTTCTTTATTTACATCAAATCCTGTTATTAAGAAAATAATAGAAAATATGTCATTAGAAAATATGTAATTTACTGTACAATAAAGGATTTTTATTTGGTAGGATACCTAAATTTTTTTCAGAATATAGATAGCTTCGTATAAGTAAGAAAAACAAATAACTTACAAGAGCTTATAGCTTAATAGAAACAACAAATACTGTGAATTACTATGAAAATAGAACAGTAGTTACAGTATAATCGTAAATAGGCACTTAAATCTTATTATTTCTTTGTAACAGTATTCAAATGTTAGATATACACATCCTTAAGGACATATAATACTGATAATTATTATTCAAAATAAAGTAATATTACTGTTAATAAATACAAATATCAATAGCATTAGCAATAATAATGAGGGATATCAATAATAGCAAAAATGGTTACATTCATTTATTAGTAATTCATTTGTGTTTTATTATTTTAAAAGAAATATTAAAAGCAAAAGAATGTTCAGAGGGAGGCAAACAGGGTGATGACAGCTGAGGAAAGTGAAGCAGCTGGAAGTGCAATGACTGGCCCAGGGCGACACGTCTAAGTGGAATTTGAATTCAGGCCTGTCTAGAGAAGAGACTATCAATAAAAAAAAAGGAGTGCTAGTAAGTCAAGGACCAAAATGAGGAAAAGCTCATTAGATCAGGAAAAGTTTTGAGAAAGCAGTCTCAGGTGAATGACAGAAGAAGTAAAAACCAGGCTGAAAAAGTGGCAAAGATATTGAGAGGAGAGGAAAGGAGGGGAGGCCCAGACTCTGAAATGCCTTCTCAGGAGGTGAGCTGGTTAGAGACATGGCTGTGGCTGTCAGCAACAGCTCAGCAGCCGGGGACAAGGAAACAAGACAAGATGACAGGGGTGATGCCACAGTCTAGAGAACACAGGTTAAAATAAGGTAACTGTTCATGGAGAGGGTTTTCCATCAGCAAAGAGGAATTTCTCTGTGGGAGATAGTAATGAAGGAGCTGAGTCTACATCTGAGTTAGATGAATCAAGGAAGGATTTTTCCAAACTGCCACAACTTTTTCAGTGAAATATGAGGCCAAGTCCTCAGCTAAGAGAGTGGGAGAAAGAGGAGCCCTGGGATGTTGGAGAAGAGATAAAATATTTGGAAAATAAGCTAAGGGAAGTGGAACAAAGCCTTGCTATAAGGAAGGTGAGGGAGGGGATGTAATGTGTATTTGTAGTGGGATCAGTCAACAGGGTTTCATGATACTCTCCAACTCCATTCAGCAGCCTGTGGACTGGAGGAGACACAGAAGATAATGAGAGTAATCCAAACCTAAGGTTTGACAGGACAAGACAAAAAACAATGAGGTCCTGAACTAGGGTTGAGATCTCATGATTGAACAGAAGGGAACCTCTTATCTTCCCCTCTAAATTCTTCAAAACTTTTCTTTCTTTTTTATCACTCCACCTCTTTCAGCTACCCAAATTCATAACAAGATCATCTTTAATTTTTTCCTCTAGTATACTGCTATCAAGTCTTGCCAATTCTGTACCTACAACTTGTCTAGAATCTTACTCTTTTTCTCTACTCATATGGGCATTACCTATGGCTTAGATCCTAATCATCTCCAACAGTCTCTTAATTATTCTTAAGGTTTCTGGCCTCTCCTATCTTCCATTTCATTTTCCACCTTTCAAAATAATCTTTGTATTACAAAACACAGATCTGGCTATGTTACTTCTCTGCTCAAGAAATTTGAGTGGCACCCAATAACTTCTAGAACAAAATACTAAATCAGTGGGCATTTAAAAACCATTTGATAACTTGGCTCTCAGATATCTTTCCAGACTAGACTCATTGTATTTTTTCCCCTCTTATGAACTCTACATTTCAGCCAAACCAGCTTATCTGTGATCCTCTGAACTCAACATTCACTCCTGCTTCCATATGTCTGAACAAGCTGTCCACATGCTCAGATTTCTTTCTCTCCTCATTTCTAAATTTTTTTAATCTTTATCTTCTTTTAAGATGTCCTATCTCCATGTTTTGCTTAACTTCACATGTGCCTTCTTAATAGAGTGGGAAGAAAAGGAGAGAATCTAGAACTCAAAAGTTTTAAAAACAAATGTAAAAAGTTGTTTTACAAATAACTGGGGAAAATAAAAGTACTAAACATAAACAACGACAAATTGGCCCTTTCTCCTTCATCTTGTCTCTTTTATGAACTTTCTACTTTCATCTCCTTACCTTCTCTGCCGATGCTCTATTTTTCATTTTGTCTTTTTAATATTCAATAAATATCTGATAAGTACATTGGCTTAAATATGATGCAGAGATGATTCTAGCTTATCATAAGTCAAATAACTTGATGTTTGTGTGAAATAGCACCTCAAAACAGCTAACAGAATCCTAAGCTATGTTAGTGAAACTATGCTTATATTAAGAAAGCTAACAGTCCCATGATAGCAAAATTCCATCTAGATTTATTATGTTCAGTTCTAGACATAGCACCTGTGAAGGGACAGTGACAAAGATTTGAGAACAGGACAACTTGAATGGTGAAAAGATTAAAATCATGTCATATGAGGACCATTGTAAAGAATTAGGAATTACTCTACTGAAAAAAAGATTTAGAATTGTCTTCAAATATAAGAAGAAACATGTGGAAGATAACAGATCCTAGAGTTAGAATGAACCTTAAGAATATATCTAGTCCCTAAATTTAAGTCAAATTCCCATATCTCATGGGTACAAATTATAAGACAACAGATGTAAGGAAGAATTTTGAAACAATAAGATCTGCCTTGAAACACAAAAGACTGAACTATTTATAGTTTGCTCCTTGCACCTGGAAGTATTTGAGCAGTACTTCTTGGAGACAAGATTCCTACATTGAATAGGTAGTTGAACTAGCAGACCTTTACTATTCCGTCCAATTTCTATACTTCGCAGCAAGTTTTCTGTTGTCCAAATCATTGACAGCAAGTGGGCAAACAAACAGCTGTTCTTCATCCATACTTGAATACTTAGGTAGGCACTTCCAACATTGTAGCAAATCACATCTCATTCAGGATATTTTTATTCCAACCTTATTACAAATCTTGCACAGATGATTCATCTAATGCATCATTTCTGGCCGTTAAAAGTATTTCATAGAGGCCAACTAAATACTAGGATTGTTTTTCTATTGTCTGTGATTCTTCCTATGTACCTGGCTGACCTTTTCTGATTATGTGTTCTTTGTTAATCCTTTAGTGTCATTTCTTGCATGCAACTCATTATTTGCAAAAGGCTGTAGCCTATTACACCCATCACACATCTTCCCATAGTCATATATAATACTGATTCTTCTGAGATCCATGGTGTTTCATGATAAACAGCCATAAAGCATCACCAGGAGAATACTGATGTTTGCAGCAGCAAGCAGCCTGGGATAACTGGAAGTCCTACAAAATTTCCCCAGAGTGGACCTGTCTAAAATCTTCCTATTCAATTCTGGTCCCAGGTCAATAGCCTCATTTACATGAAATGTACATGAATATACATCTGTATGTTTCTATATATGTATAAGTACGGACCAATTCAATAGGCTGCTAGATTAGCTGAATATTTTAATCTGTGCAAGATGTGTTCTTTATTTTCTTTGTTTTTCCAGTGAATGGTTGGACCAGTCTCTCTTGGATAACCACAAATTTCACTGAGACAGCTTTATAGTATGCTGGAGATCAATGCAATTAGAACAATTTCATCTGCAATTAGGAATATCTGGAGAACCTTACCATTTATAGAGAATTCTTCTACTTGGAATCTTAAGGACCAATGGTGATGCATGCCTCCCTCCTCTTGACAGAGTGGTGTTGGACTATAGGTGCAGAATGAGGCATATTGTCAGTAATAGCCAATGTGTCGAACTGTTCTGCTTAGCTGTACTTTGTTATAAGAGTTGGAAAGCAACAGCAACATAGGAAATGAAACATTTTTTTAAGTGTCTGAACTCAAAGCAATACCTTGTTCATGTGGCATACACTGTAGTTGAGCTTGTGTCCCAATCTAATGCTTCACTTGCTATCAATCAACACTAAGAGTACTTCTGAACAGTTTTCCATATAAACACACTTGTTATTTAATTTTGTAAAATGTTATATGGATGTGTTTTAGGACTCATAAGGTTGTATAATGTTCTAAACAATCAAAGGCTTTTAAAAAATCAACAAATAATAAACATATTTGAGATTTACCAACTACATCTGTCAATATTATATAATTGTGATCTGTTATCTACAAGGGACTTCTTTTGTTTTCATTAAACATCTATTTGATCCTTTACAGACCACTTTTGAAAGCTTTTTTAGAAACAGGAAAGCACCATTATAGCTAACAGCTGAAATCACCTCAACCACCTTTATTTTTTGGTTAAAAAAAAAAAATCATTTGTAATTTTTCCCTCCTTTCTTTTGGAACCTCTTACTCCTTAGGGAATCTTAAAAATCAATTTCCTCTAAGTCATGGCAAAACCAGGATGGATTTCTCCTATATCTAATTGAATTTAATTGACAGGAGATCATCATTTTGATAATAAAAAGAAGTCATTGGGAGATGTTTTGGTTCTTATTTGTTTGCTGTTCTTGTTAATCTAAAAATGCTTTGGGAATTACTAGTATTGCTAGCTCTTTCCCAAGTTTTCTTCATACTTCTTTTCTTCTCAAATGTTTTTCAATGTTTTGTGTATTATTATTTGGTATTTTCTCTCCTTATTCACCTTTATTTTTTCTTTACAAAAAAGACTTCGTTCTAAATGGGCTGCCAAGTTTCTTCACATGGTATGGAGATTGAATGTCTGCTGGCTGAGGTGATCTCTGAGCACTTTTGACCTCTGTTGTGGTGAAAACTTTGTACTGGTTAAACTTCTCTAAGAAATGGTGATGGAATCAGTATATTCTTGTTTATTTCCTAATTGTTTTGGAGTCAGTAAAAGTTGGAGCTGAAGTTTCATACAGCATGAAGTTCCCCTATATTATTTAAAAATTCTCCTACATTGTAGTATCTGTTCATTCATCCATCAAGCATCTTCTATTAAGTTGTCATGTGCAAAAGTACTGTGCCAAGTTGGGGGAATAAAGAAGAAAATCAAAAAAATTAAATGGTACTACGGTTTAGAGGAATTATGAGAAGAATAGCTAAACTATTTCTTTTGACTCAGTGATCCTACTATAAGCAATATCCCCAAGAAATTCAATGACAGAAAGGTTTCACCTAAAATATTCAATACATTTTTTTCATGACAGGAAAAAAAAATGGTAATGAGTGGGTGCTTATTGGGCAACTGTTGAAAAAATATAAATGAAAACTTTAAAAGGTAAACCTAGATTAACTGCACTGGCAAATGTTTTTCCTTGATAAATGACTCTACTCTGTTCCTTCCTCTCTAAAGTGAAATGGATGTAAACTGTTTCTATATTGTCAGATGTGGATGCTTGCTTGATTTTGCTTAACTGGTTTACTTTTATAAGGAAGAATTCCATGGTAGAGGAGATAAATAATGGGAAATTATTAGTTTTTTTAAAAAAAGGAATCAATAAAACTTTTTTCAAAAATCAATGGGACAAGAACAGCTAGATGATGCAGTGGATAAGAGTACTGGCCTTGAAATCAGAAGGACCTGGCTTCAAATCTGGCCTTCACACTTACTAGCTTTGTGACCTTGGGCAAGTCACTTAATCCCAATTGCCTCACTAAAATAAATGGGGCCTAGAAACTTCCCCTAATGAAATTATATTTCATGATGAGAACTGTAACTCATTCTCTGATACTTCCCTTTAAAATGGGGAGGGGACACTATTTCTACTACTCTTAAATATTCAGATTACCCCTAAAAATTAATCACTTATCTTCATAGAGGGTAATTAAAGTAACACTACTGGAAGGAATTTGAATTAAAGTAACACCAATGGAATTCCAAGTATCTGAAAATTTTCAGGCATATAAAGGATGCTTGTGGATAGCATGTGAAAGAGATGACACTTGTTTTCTGTGGTCTGAAAGAAGCAACAAGTATGGATTACAAAAAACAAAAACAAATTTAGGCTTGTCAGGAAAAAAATATCTTAACCAGAAATGTGTAGAAATAGAATGGGCTGCCTGGGGAGGATGGGTTCATCATCCTTGGAGGTCTTTAAGAAGATGATGACTTCCCTGGTATATTATAGTGGGATTTCCTTTTATGTATAGATTCTAAATGACTCTGGTCCCTTCCAAAGCTCAAACTCTGTGAAGTATTTTAAGATTTCCTTCAGATTCTGTTCATTTCACTGTTTTTTGTCCTACTCAGCGAATTATGCTAACTTGTTATTTAAGCAATTTCACCCTTCATTTTCTGACCTGTTTTTAACTTTTGTATTGGTCCCATTTGTCAGCTACTAATCAAATATGATGACATATGTATGTAGGCTTGTTATTTAGATGAGATTACACATACTATATAGTATAAAAGGAAAATGAAAAAAATTCCAATATCTTGAAGGGGAATGACTATTTTGAAAAATACCTTGTAAAGGAATGAATAAAAATAGGATTTTTATCCAAAAAATGTTCAACTATACTTTTGAACTACTTTCTGGTTTTAAAAGAAAGTATTAGTCCAAAATACTGAATTATTATTTTTTTTAATTAAGGTTTAAGTTAAAATTAAGTAAAATTAGGCCCATGGAAGAGAAAGTGAAAAAAAAAATAAACAAATATGGGATATATGTCAAAATATATAAACTACCACCATATATTCCATGGAAAAGTTGGATAATGGCAAAATTTTTTTCCCACTGACTTTTCTCAAGTTAATCAAAATACCCCAAAACTCAAAAAGATTTCTTGAGACATTACTTGCAGACATTTAAAATTTTGTCATCAATTTACCATTACCAAGTCCAAAAAAAACCCAAAAACAAAAACAACCCCCCCCCACTATTTCAACAACCTCCTCAAGCTTACAGTCATCAATGTGGCTTAACTATTTCCTCACAATTCATTTTTATAACTTTAGGCTAATCTCTTCCTCTCCCTTACAAGATTCTCATTTATTCCAAGTAAATCCAGTTTCACAATTTCCTGTCTCTAGAGATCTTTTATCATTCCCAAGTCCAGAAAAGAGAAAAAGGGAGAAAGGGCATAAAATTTACTATTTTTAGCTATTTCTTTTCCTGAAGTAAATCGTTGTGTGCAAGAATTATTTCTGGCAAAGTCTGGAGGGGACATCTGATGAAATGTACCTGTGTATTTTCTTTTAAAGTAAATAGTAATTTAAAACAATGATTCATTTCTATTTTCAAAACCATAAGATTGGCAAGAAAAGGCTCCTAATTCTTTCTAAAATAACCTTAAAAAAGAAGCTGTATGAATTAAGAAATTGTAACTAATCATCAATTTAGTATGAAGTATTATTTCACAGAGTAGAATTATTATAGTAAAACACAAGTGTAGAAACTTATTAAAATGTAAACTAGACTAATTCTAGTAGCCATTCACTTGCTCTACACTCTGACCAGTTCTGACCTTTCCCATAAAATGGCATCCATACCTATTGCAAATAGAAATTCACACTCTATAGGGAAAGAGAAAAGGAGTCCAAAGGAAGAGATGCAAAGAAGCAGGAAAAGAGAATAAAAGACAAAATTAATGAGTTATCCCAGTGACACAATATTTTACTTCTTTGAAGCAAAATTAAAATTATCAAAAAAGAAATACAAACTATTGCAACCCATCTCAAAGTCCTAAATGCAATGGCATGTAAAAAGAATACAATTAAGAATGAAGGAAAACAAAGAAAAATATAAAAAAGTAGATTATTTCAGTACTTGCCAAACTAAACTATAACAACAATTTAAATTATATATGACACTTTTCATCAGAGTTCTATTTATTGTTCCATCTGTCTCCCTCAGGATAATTAGGAACTAAAAAAACCATTTAATTATATGTTGACTATTTTTCTTCCTAAACATCCTTCCTTGCTTCTAAAGGAGGAAAAAACAAATACTTTTTTTAAAAAGTAACTTGAGAAATTCTAGAGCTACAATCTCAATAGTTTAGGACAAAAATACGTGATTTTTATAAAAATTCAACTCATTTGTGAATTTTTATCTATTTTTGACTTAATTATGTAATCATGGACCATTTTAATAATTTTTAATTAATAAAAATTAGCTCAATTTTCTACAAATACAAAAATTACTTGAGTAAAATGACACTGAATAAAAAGAGTAATGTATATCTAATTATTCTACTGGCATAAACATCTCATGCTCCAGTCCTCTCCTTCCTTCCCCCTTGTCCATTTATTTTGGAAAAACAAATGTGAGAACAAGTATTACATAGTTCCTGGGATATAGTAGGTACTTAATAAAAGCTTCATTTACCAAAAAAAAGAAAGAAAAGAAAAGAAAAAAGCAATTTACTCTAGAACCAAGTATAAAAGAACGGTAAAATTACCTATCTATCCAATAAAGTTAAATCATCACTGCTGCAATTATTAAATATTAACTTATTTTAACTTGATATCTCTTAAAGGTCATACCAATAGCTTCTCTCATCTTTAACAACAGATGGTCTTTATATATATTTTAAATAATCTAATTTGATAAAAGTAACAAAGAAAAATGACCAAACAAGCTATATAATTCTTTATATATAATACCTTTCTGGAAGAAGGAACTGTCTCAGATAATAGTAAAGCTAAGTAACAACAATTTACTCACTACTCTATGAGATGTTACTCATTAATTTCACCACAAATCCATAGTAAATGTTTTGAAATCAGTGAATTCTACTATACTTAATTATTCAACATTCCAAAAGCAAATATTTGAACCGTTGCGAAATTATATATCAATAAAATGTATCTAGGATTCCTAAGATATACTAAAATAGGCATAAGAACACAAGAGAGCCAGAGAACTATGAAATGCTACAAACAGTATTTCATTAATTAGCAAATGTAACTATATAAACTAAGTAAGAATATGAAGAGAAGTTAGAGATCATTCCAAATTTCACAGATGAGAAAAATGAGAACCAAAAAGATTAAATAATTTATCTAAAATTATGATAAGACAATTTAAGTTCAGAGCTCTTGCCAGTTCCACTACGTGGCTTTTCTCTTAATGATCTCAAAACCAACAAGTTGAAATTTAGCAAGGATAAATATGAAGTCTTGCATTTCTGGTTTGCTTGCTTTTCTAACTGTATAACTTGAAATTACATTTTAGAAAAGTGAACAAAATGTCCATACTTTTTGATTCAGTTGGTTCCAGTGCTAGGCATATAAAGAGACTAAAGGTCCCCTGTAAACCAAAAATATTCACAACGGCATTTTGTAATAAAGAACTAAACATAATGCACATGCCCATCCACTCAAGACTGGATAATCATAACACATGAATGTTTAATGAATAATTTACTTTGGTAAATTATAAATATTAACCCAGAAGTAGAAAGACTAACACAAACTGATAAGAATGAAGTAAACAGAACCAGGAAAATAATGCATATAATGTATATAAATGTAAATGGAACAGGGAAGGATGGTAAAGGAAGAGGTCTGAAAGCAGTATAATGAAACTTTGGGAAATTAATAACATAGCACTTACTATGTGCTAGGCATTCTGCTAAGTACATTTAAAATTATCTCATGTGATCTTCATGATAATCCTGAGAGGTGGGAGTTATTATTATCTTCATTTTATAGATGAGGAAATTGAGGTTGTGACTTGTCCAGAAATTATCTAAGATTGCATTTGAACTCAGATTTTTCTGCTTCTATCTCCGCTGAGCTGTCCCAAAGAATTGAGAAAACACATCTCCCTAAACTCTTTTCAGAGGTAGAGTACTAGGGATATGAAATATTGCACATATACACATTAGACAAAGCTGATGTGTTGTTTTTCTGAACTTCCTTTTTTCCTCTTTTTAAATTATTGTGACAAAGAACAGTACATTAATTGGGAAGGATATTTTTTGAAAGAATAATACATAAAAACAAAGATAATAAAAGAAAGTGTTGGTGGTTTGTTTTTTTTAATCAGTTGCAGAAATACAAGATGAGGAAGATTTGGATGACATTTCTTGTAAAAAAAAAAAAATCATCAAGGAGTTTTATATAGCCATATGCTCATCCTAAGTCTATAGTCCTAAGTCTATAGTAAGTATATAGTAAGTCCTTCTTATTTCCACTAACTTTTAAATTTTATCTTTGGATTTGTTCATATATCCTCATCTATACTGTAAAATAAATATTTTAGGAGATATGGACAAGAAATATAGAAGAAAGAAATCTAGAATAAATATAGAAAAATATAGAAATAAGAATAAATATAGAAAAAAAACATGGATGTGTTGTAAAACACATAATTAAAGGCAGTACCACATAGACAGATAACTATGAAAGGTTTTGAGTCAAAAAGAATAAATCAGAAAACTCCAAGAATAGTATTTCAAATTGGAAACTAAAAAAAAACTTATAATAGTAATTTTCACATTGAGTAGGTTTTTATGTTGGGCAAACCTTGAAAATTTTCAAACTAATCTTTGGAGAGAATGCAGTTAATTCGGAAAGGAAAGAGAATGAAAACAAGTAAAAATTAAAAAATAATAGGTTGAAAGACCAAGGATTTAAAATTTTTTTCATCATAATTTTCTTCCCAAATCAATTATTTCAATTTTTAAAAAGAAGATTGATAGTTGTTTAAATGCTTAAAATTCAAAGTAATGAAACTCCCTTCTGTGGACATGTTAAAAAAAAAAAGGGTAAATAATTTAAATCAGCATATCAGAGTAGAAATAATAACAAGTACTTGTAAAGAACTTGGAGGTATACAAAATTCTATATAAATACTCCTTGTGAACCTCACAAGAAGCAGGTGCTGTTATTACCATTTCACAGTTTAGGAAACTGAGGCTCAGGGAATTCCAAAAGCTAGGAAGTGTCTGAGCAGGATTTGAACTTTAAGTCAAGAAGACTCAAGGTCAATACTCTATCCACTACACCACCTAAATGCCTCAGAAAAGAAATCTGGAGTCACACACAAGCTTTAGGTTCAAATTCTGACTCTAATATTGAATGAACTTTTTGAGAAAGTTACTTCTCTTAGTTTCCTAATCTGTAAAATGGAGATAGTTGTATTACCTATTATCAATAGGATTGTTTTAAAAGAAGTATTAAAAGAAGGTCTTAAAAATGCTTTTTAAAAAAAATGTCAGTATTATGATGTCAGAATTTACCATCTCTACCTTCAGGGATAAATAAAGTTCAAATTAAGAAAATTTCCATTCCAGCTCTAAGATTATATTATTACTCAACAAAGATGTTATTTATTCTTCCTAACAATCAGTCCTATTTCCATACCAACACATTCTAGTCAGTATAGTCCTAGCTCCTTCTTCTGTACACATATGACCCTTGAGTCACTGGACAAATATACAGCTTTTTGTTATCTAGGTCTCATAAATGGCAGCATTTACCAACTACTGCTGCAATAACTCATGTCAAAGATGTATTTTAAGTTATAATTAAGATCACACTGTTAGAATATACAATTTTCTGTTAACATAACACATGAATAAATTTTCATTTTTTCATGAAATGCCTATTAAACAGGGAAATCTCAAAAATTCAGAAAGCCAAGTGGCACCATAGTGCACAGTGCTGAGTCTGGAGTCAGTAAGAGCTAACTTCAAATTCAACCTCAAATAAAATTTACTGTGTGATCCTGTACAAGTTAACTGAACCTATTTTCCTCACCCCCTAGGGTTGCTGTGAGGATTCAAATCAGATATTTGTAAAGCACTTATCCAAGTACCTGCCGAACAGTACGGCACTACATAAGTGTTAGCTGCTATTATTATTTATTCAAAGGTAATAACCAATAATTGAAATACTTCAACTTGAGTATTATTATAGAAATAACCTGAACATACAATGCTCAGTCAAGTATGTTAAAAACCAAGTAATGTTTTATAAACTTACCTTCAAGAGATATATGTTGCAGCTCTCAAATACTGGTTATGCAGAATCAGCATTTTTAAATAATAACTTTCTTTTGTGAAAGCAATAGCCTTATAACTAAAGCTCCAATTTATTAACTTTTAAATACAAAGTCACCCACAAAATGGTTTCATAGTTTACTGGAAGGCTTCCAGGATTAAAAAGCTTAATTCCTCTATCCTGATTTTTGTCTCTAAGGCAATGACTAGTTTACTACTTAATTATTTCTTTCAAATATGAACATATTTCATAAGTGTAAGCCTAGAGCACACTAGCTATTCTGAAACGTTTTAGGAGGAATAGATAAATGTATACATATACACATAAAATGGTGACGGGAGATTTAACAATCAGCTTTTAAGGCTTAGTTTAACCATTTTAACATCTGGTACAACTTTCTTCATATTATCCTCACTCCTCTCCTAAATTACATTAATAAATACCAAATCTCCAGTACCGCTTTTTGGGGGCTTGTTTTTTGCTAAATTCAAGACAGACCTATGGTAAGCTTAATTGTACCATAATGCTTTCAATTTCCATACCACTGAAATTGTTCCTTCATGAAATCCCATTGTCTGTTTCCCCTCATCCTGCCTTTCGGCATGTTCTCATATCACAGAATCACAGGCTATGGAGCTGGACAGGACTTTCAGAGATCACCTATGTCAACACTGTTGTTTTATAAATGAATGCAGTGAGGGGAAATGACTTGAGAAGCCGTGTATGTAACAGCAGAAGGACTGGAGAATCTGAAGTCCAGTTGGTAAGTGTTTATTAAGCACCTACTGAGTGCCAGTCACTGATACTCGCTTTGTGACCCTGGGCAAGTTACTTGACCTCTCTGCGTCTCCCTTTCTTCATCTGTAAAACAGGGACACCCAACAGTTATTCTGAGGATACATGTAAAGTGCTTTTTCAAAGCTTAAAGCATTATACAAATTGTCAGTCACTATTATTATTGCCCAAAGTCACACAGCAAGTAAGGAGTAGGGCTGGGAAATATTAGGTTATCTGTCACAGATGATCAGCTACAAAAGTAATACAAACCCACATGGTTATATTATTGGCAACTTTACTATAACAGAAGATGAATTTTGAGCAACACATTTTGATATAAGGAGATTCCTGACCAAAGAGACTAAATTGCCTTAATCTTTCACCAACAATAAGCACAGGGGATCAGTAATAAATGTAGGGTTCACCAAAAGAGGTGATCCCCCCTTTTATTCAGAGGAATGTTTCAAGTCCCTATTTCTTCTCCAAAATAACTTGTTTTTAATTTTGTAATGTTGGATAAAGCAATGATTGTAGTGACATAAGCCCCAAGCTTGGAGACAGGAGAAATCTTGCCTTCAAATCCTGGCTTTCCTACTTTTTAAACTAGATCATTAGTAAGTCACCTGTGCCAGTCTCTTGGGCTCTTAGTCTCAGTTTCTGCATCTGTAAAATGGTGATAACAATACTTGCATTAGCCACCTTAAATTTAAAATATAAAAATTATTTTATAAACCTATCACTACATAAATGTCAGTTCTGATTCTTAAGTCAGCTGAGAAGTCTAAAATTTCTAGTTTATCACTCTTGATGTATTTAATGCCAAATTCTAGTTATCTATTCCCAACCTCTTAATAATATTTAAAGATATTATGAGCTCCACTTTTAAGGATGAAGAAACTGAGATTAAGTGACTTCCCTTTGGTCATAGTCCTAGTAAATGTTAGAAATGGGATTCAAATGGAAGTTCTCCTGACTTCCAGATCAGCACGCTTTCTACTACACCATATTGCCTTCTTGGCCAAGAATCTTTTTGGTATTTAATTACATTCGTTAGAGTTAGAAATGACCTATTTGAGATCATCTCTTCTAACTTCGTTCTTCTAGCAATAAGGATACTAAGGAAAAAGGAGGAAATGTTGAGTTGTCTAGGGGTCACGCTGCTAGTTCTTGGCAGAACTGAGCTGGAAGGGACTATGAGTCTAGCCCTTATGTACAATGAACGGATCTCCTCCACAATATCCCCAAAAGTAGTCACCCAAGCTCAATCTGAAAACCACCCCTGACTGTGACACACACCTCAACATGGCAGTCCATATGACTTTCAGGTGGCTTTAATTGTTGAAGAACGTTTTCTAATGAGCTGAAATTTGCCTCCCAGTAACTTCCACTCTTCGGTCCCAGTTCTGCCCCCTGGAAACAAAGAGAAGTCTAATCCCTCTTCCATATGAAAGGCCTTCAAATATTTGACAGTATATATTTTTTTCTCCCCAAACCCCAATCCCTCTCCTTCGTTCCCCATGCCCCCCAAGCCTTCATAAAGACCACAGATTCAATTCTAGAAAGGACCTCAGTTAATCTCTTTCAACTGGCCCAAAACATAGAAGGCCCAGAGAGGTAAAGTTATAAGGTAATAAATAAATCTTTATTTGATTATGCTCTAGAGCTTAGCACAGTGCTTGGCACATAGTAGGTGCTAAATAATTGTTTATTCATTGATTGATTGTTTCTCTTTACAAAAATTTAGCATTCTTTCTACTGCATTGTCTTTTCTAGAATAAACATTACCTTATCTTTGTTTCTTATGACATCATTTTAAGCTTCTGTGCCATCCTAAATTGTTCTTTGGTAACTTTAATTTTGACAACTCCCTCCCCCTTTAAAAATTTGACATCCAACTTTTAGCAAACATTTATTAATCTTAACAATGTCAAAGGCACCAGAATAGAATACTCCAGACATGGTCTGACCAATGCAGGGGAACTAACCTCCCTGCTGGGGAACACTATGTTTTTATCAATTCTAATGCAATATTAAGATTGCCTTTACATGGTTTATCCAAATCATGTGTACTAATAGATTAGTTCTGTGGGTTGTCTATCCAACCGCATATTAGCATGAACAAACACATATTCTTCATTCATTAGTTTTTTCCTGTGTGATTAGTTGGGCCAAATTCTCTTCACTCATAAGTCTCATTTAAGAGCCTTTGAAATGTTTGATGAAATCAACATAATGTTATCTATTAACAGAAGAATATGACAGATTTTACCATGCACAGGAAATCTCTCTTCATTCTGAACTTTTTATACTAGGCATCCCTCATGCTAATGACAAATTATCTTTGCAAAGCAAATTTCTCCCAGTTTTAAGTTTATTTGATATTATTAATCAGAATAAAGTTATCTCTATTGTAATACCTTTTAAAAGAACTGTGTATGATTCTGCAATATATATCTCTAAGAGATATTTGACTGAAAGAAAACCTTATTAAGGTATCATTTTCTACTAAATCTGATACTCTTGAACAGTAAACAACCAAAAAGCAGAATAGGATCTAATGAACAATGAGGTGGTCCTAAAACTGAATAAGAGTTAGGAAAAAAGTTAGATTGCCTTTGAAAAATTTAACATTTCTATTAATGACCCAAAGCTTCTCCCAGAAATGAAGCTCAAGATCCTTTTAAAACAATCTTCTTCCATTAAAGTTATATGGCTGCAAATTAGGAAATATTAGTGTCCAATGAACGGAGGGTTAGGATTATCCAAATGACAATAGAAAGGGTATAGTGTTCATTAACTACAACACATTCACCTTAGGCTTTTGGGATTTGTTTGTTTTTTTGCTATTGTTGTTTTTGAGAGGCAATTGGGGTTTGGGACTTGCCCAGGGTCACACAACTTATGTTAAATATCTGAAGATATATTGGACTCTAGGGCTGGTGTTGAAACCACTGCGCCATCTCAGTGCCCCATACAAAACATTTTCAACAAAGGATTGTACAAAGGGATGTATGCCTAGAAAACCTAATTCACTTATTTTACAGATGAGGAAACTGTGGCACAGAGAGGTTAAATTGTTTGCCCACAATCACCTGGGCAGTGCTTGGATTCAAATTCAGACTTTAGGGCTTTAAAGTCATTCTTCTTATATTAATACTAATACCCAATGGACAGTCTGCATGCTCCACTAATAGCGCACAACATGCAATGTCAAAATATCCTATGGCATCCAAGAATGTTGAATGGGCCTTTTGCACCAGAGTTGCAAGAAGACACAAATAAGAGTCACACAGGATGGACAAGCATGGATGGGCTGCAATCTGCATCATTGGATTACTCAAATTGTTACCATTATAGATACATCAAATATCAAAGAAAAAACTGCAAATTTTCTTATTTTTACTGTTATTTTCCCTTGATCACTCTAGTTTTATTTTGCTAAAAATTAAAAGACAAAAACAAAACAGCATTTCAATAAGGAATGCATAAAGTGAAATATATAGCCAAAGTAGTAGAATTGAGGCCAACACTACTCAATATTCTATTGAGACCCATGAGTCTATATCAATGGTCCTCAAACTTTTTAAATAGGAGGCCAGTTCACTGTCCTTCAAGATTGTTGGAGGGCCGGACTATAGTAAAAACAAAAACTCACACTATGTCTCCGCCCCTCAGCCCATTTGCCATAAGCTGGCTTGCTGCATAAATGTCCTCAGCGGGCCGCATCTGATCCACGGGTCGTAGTTTGAGAACCCCTGGTCTATACAATATTCTATAGAGACCCATGGGTCTATATAGACCCATATTCTATGAACTTTTAAAATGTATTATAGAAGAAATCCAGAGTAACAAAAACATAAGTTTTCTTAAGAAAAGGTTTCTTTTCCAATTTTCTACATGTCATAAGGAAAAAATACATTTTTAATATTATATTCTCTCTGATAAGGTAACTTCAACATGATACAATCCACTAAATTTGGGATAGGGCCCTCAGGAAAGTTTATAGTTACTATACTAAAAAAATTTCTAGTCATAAAACTACCTCTACTAAAACATTTATATATGCTATAGGGCTTAGCACAGTGTCTGGCACATATTAAGATCTTAATAAATATTTGCTAACTTGTTCATTTGACTTACAGCAAGGCCACCCTGAAATTACCATGGTTAAAAACAAAAGACATCCCCCAAAATTTTTTAAATGTAAAAATTGACTGTGCTTTAGAGATCTTATTAACATTTGATGTTATGTAAATTATGTTCACTGAACTTGTGAATAATACCAAATTGTGAGAAGGAACTAATATTTTAGAAGAGAATATTATAATTCAAAATAGTCCTGATAACAAACCACAATCCTAAGGGACAAAGAAGAAATACACTACTCACCTTCTAACAAATTTGTGATACTTATATTACAGAATAAACATATTTTTGGACTTGATCAGTAAGGGAATCTGCTTTGCTTGAATATCTATATATGTTAAGAGATCTTTCTTTTTTCTTTAGAATCCTCATGTGTTGGGGGAGAGGGGAGGGAAGGGAGTCCTACATATTTGTTTTTAATGAGAGCATAGGAGGAAGACAGATTAAGAGCTTGCTAAGAAAAATAATGTTAAAACAAAAAAATCTAGAAATTAGATTTTAGAAAAGTGATTACATATATAAAATGGCTAGTTATACAAAGTAATCCCAATTTTGAGGTCATATAAATTGAAATTCAAAATCAATATAAAATATTCTGGTTTTATTCCAAGCAAGCCTCCTCTTTCGCTCTAGCCATTGTATTCAGGGTTATTGTTCTACTTAAGCACTAAAATACAATTTCTCTAGCCATGTTTCAAGTACTCCTATGTCTCACATACAAATACTCTCCTTTGTTCCTGAATAGGTCTTCCTCTCCCTCTTCAAATATCCCTACAACAATTTGTCTGGATCTATCTCATTCCTCTCAACCATACTCTATTTTGTACTACCTATATAGCTGTGGGTGTCATAACCTCTGTATAAAGTCTGATGCTTGAAAGGGATACCTCTGAAAGACATCTTTGCATCTTCAGTGTGTTACACATAAACAGTTACTTAATGTGTATTAAGCTGAACTAAATTCTCAATTTATGATATTAATAGTATTTCAAGGTTTTCAATATTATCTTATTAAGTACCCAGGACTAGGAAAAAAAATATGAGGGGAGGAACCTGAGGCTCAGAAAAGTTAAGTAACTTGCCTAGAGTTACACAATTAATAAGTGTCTAAGGTAAGATTTGAACATACCTCTTAAATGAGTCCAGGTAGTTTCCATTATGTCAAACAATATAATTTCATATAAACTATGACTACTCTCAAATAAAATTCAAGTTAAATCAAATCATACTAAATAAAATAATTATACATATACATTCACACATACAGTACACACTCTCCCTTAAAATACAAAGATGACAGTATTCATGGTATGGCTGAATATCCTTGTCTACGCACATGCTATCTGCCAGTCTTTTCCTAGAATGCCCTTCCTCCCTGGACTTTTGTCTATCAAACTCTATTAATCCTCCAAGTTCCAGCTCAAGGCCTTCCCCTATTTAAATCTAGAGCAATTTTTCTCTTTGCTGAAATTTTACCGCTCATCAATGTTACTTATTTGGACATCGATTTATACTGTCCCGTGTCATTAAAACAAGTATTTATCTACAAGCCCTTTTCTATTCTCAATTCCCCCATCTGCTCCCAAATTTGTTTCTCAAGGCTAAGGGCTAGATCTTAAATTTCTTGGGTACTCAGTATATGTTGAATTGAACATCTGTGAAAGCAATTTTATCACTTCAAACAAGAAATAAATTAGGCCATTACATTTTTTCTTCCTCAAAAATGATCCTATGATAATTGTAATAACTATCTATATTACTCCTAGCCTATTATAGGTGAAAAACAAAAATTTAAAAAAACTGATATAATCTATTTAAAATTACATAAAGAAATATAAGGTAGAGATTACACATTTCACCATGCTTTTATCTTCTGTTTAAGCTATTTAGATTTGATATTTTCTTATATAACAAAGTTATTTAATTGGTAAAGAAGCCCAACACTGGGAAAAAACAAAAAATGTCAAAAGCAATAGACCCCTCTACTTGAAAGCAAACCCCAAGAAGTAACTCCCAAGGATTGCAATACAGAAGAACAGAAAAGATCCTGGATTTAGAATTAGAAGACCTAGTTTCAATTCTGCCACTAACTATTTGAGGCCTAGAGAGTTTGGGTGACTTGTCCAAAGTTATTTTTAAGTAACTTTGTATAAGTCACAAACTCTCTGGACCTCAGTTTCCTCATCTGTAAAATGCAAGACTTAGATTGGATAACTTTCCAGCTCTAAATGTTAAGAATTCAGGACTTATATCCATAAGAGATAACTAGGACAAATATTCAGATTTCCAGAAAATATCAACCTCCATCATGAACATGAACGTGACATATTTTTGTTCAAGGGAAAGAGTTATTTTAATCCTAACCTACTCAAAAATTGTATACTTATGACAATTATGTCAGTCAATATGTTTTAGTTAGATATCATTTATCCTAGAAAACCATGTTTTAAAATTATATTTTTTAAAGTAGAAAAACTATAGGTTTCAGAAACTATTCAATTGGGAGAGAAAATGGTGCATCTTATACTCACATTGCCCAAGGCCTGGGAAAATTAATGAGTGCTTCAAAGTAGATTTAGCAATAATAGTCATATTTTTTGGTTTACAACTCACATTAAAGACACAATCTCATTTGTGTCTAATAATAGCTCTTTTGAATTCAACTGAGGGGACGTGGTATCACTACTAGAAAGTCCTACAAAGGTACCATATATCTGGAATCACCTTTCACATACAGAGAAGAAAGTTATATGGAACCTGGACATACTTACCACAATTGGTCTAAACAACTGGACAAAAAATGTGAAGTATGAGATGCCAAAATATCATGCTGCTACTTAGAGAAGCATGCACTTGTAATGCTTTATGAACAAGTCTAAATGATGTAAGATACTTGTGGTGTTCTACAGCTACAGTTCATATAACAAGTCAATTATTAAAATTAATGATAATATAGTCATTAATCGGTTATATTAACATGTAAAATTAGAAAAAGGCAATTTTCTTGCCATTGATGGCAAGAGATAGTTAAGTTCAGAAGCTAAATTAAGACAAAAAATAGGGAAAGAATAATGTAGGAAATATAAAATACCTCTGTCTGACCTTCATGGGCACTCGATTCATGAGTAACTCGAATAGCCTGAAATAAGAACACATGGCATTTATGGAATAATTACCACATTTTATTTTTGTAAATGATAAACAATGTTAAGGTTACAAGACTTGTAAACAAAACTCAATCAGGGTAGGCATGGAAATAACTGGGGAATAACTGCATTTTGCTTGGTCCCAGGATGGAGAACTAGGATTAATCAGTAAAAGTTGGAAGGAGGCAGATTTCAGTCCAACATAAGAAAAGTTTTGCTAACAATTACCACTATACAAAAAATGAAACACAGTGCCTCATGATATACTCATACTCATATGAAGGAGATGAGAAAGATGAGAGAGAGCGAGATATGAGAGAGAGAGAGAGAGAGAGAGCGAGAGAGAGAGAGAGAGATGAGAGAGTGAGAGAGACAGAAAGAGAGAGAGAGAGAGCACCCTCATTTTAGAAATGAAGGAACTGATCCCCAGAGAGGTGAAGGAACTACAAGTAATAAGTAACAGGGATAGGATTTGAATTAAGGTTCTCTTTCCATTGTACCATATTCAACCCTCTCATTTCACAGGTAAAAAAGTTGAAGCCCAAAAAAATAAAGTAATAAACTTGGTGTTGTTAGGCAGAGGCAGGATGAATAAACTTGTTGGGTATATTCTAGTGGACATTTCACATTTGTAATACTGGATGACTTTTGAGGACCTTTCCTAAAATCTAAAAGGCTGCTTTACAGCATCAGACAAGTATCTTAGCTAAAACATTAGGTCATCCCAGACCCAGAGAAAAAGCTGTCATTTACTGGAAATCAGAAAAAACTATAAAATCTTTAATAATTTTTAAACATAAGTAACATATACTTATCTCACATTAATGAAACTACTTCATCAACAAATTCATCTTATTCTGAATACTACAGCAGAGTTGGTAGTGCTTATTTTACACCCTACTCAATGAAACATAAGAGAGGTGTTGATGCCAAAAGAACTCACCTCATTGTGTTGCATTAAAGATACACAAGCTATGCTCCAAAACAGGTCAGGATATATTTGTTCTTATAAATGAAATGTCATCAGATACCTCACTAGTGTGGTGGTGTAAATATATGTTTCTCTGGTAGTGCTGAATTTAAACTTAAAAAGTGGCTCTTAACAATAACTCAAGACTATTTACAAACTCCAGAATGGCAATAAGAACAATAGATTGGAAGGCAAAGGACCTGAATTCTAATCCTGGCTCTGCAACTTATTATCTTCATGATCTTGGGCAAGCCAATTAACCTCTTAGGACCTCTGCTTTCTTACCTGTAAAACAAGTGGTACAGACTAAATGATCTATAAAGTCTCACTGTGCTCTTGATCCTATGAAAACTCTAAAAAGACCTCTTTATGCCAATAACCCACCATTAAGTGCACTGCACCCCCTATGACAATTTGGTCATTGTCATTTCTCTTTATTTTGAAAAAAGGAAGAAGAGAAAAAAGAAATACAGAATATGGACATGTTTTGATTTGGAAAATGCTGTACACTTGAACTTAGTTTACGTAGGTGTCATTATTACATTAATTCACGCAAATCCTATAAAAGAAAAATGATAGAAAAGAACATCAATGAATCACTTAAAAAATAAACATAAAAAGACAAAAGGTTTAAAGAGGACATAGACAAGCAGGAAAACTTTGGAACTACCATGTTAATTTAACTATTAAAAAACATTTAAAATGCTTAGCATGCTATTTGCAGCTTTTTCAGAATTAAAAAAAATCATAAGTATGCTGGCATTCAGAAATAACATGATCAAATCAACACATTACTGAGTGATTATTATGAATGCTATGATAGGTTGAAAATTCACAGAACTAGGTCTCTGGACTTAAGGAACTTGTAATCTGTGTTAATAAGTGTGTTAATAAGTTCCGAAGGCAACACATACTTAATACTATATGATAACTAAGAAAATTCAAGCACTATCAATAAATTTAAATTTATCAGTTGTATATAAAAAAAAAAGATTCAGTTTTAAGTTCTACAAATCACATAAATCACTGAAATACTGAAAAAGTAGAATTATATGACCCATTTTTTTCAAACAAAAATAGGAATAGTCTAGGAAAAACTGAGAATATATACTAATTAGGGAATTAGTATATGGTCTACTATCTGACTTTAAAATGTTTCTATCTCTCTTCTGCAGATTAGGTATGAAATGCTATTGAAAATGAAGAATATTGTCAGGCATATCTTTGTTTAAGGAAGAGGAATGGTAAAAAGAAGAAGGGAAGAAGAAAATACTCATGTACTAAAACTTAATAGAACAAGCTGCTTTTATGTTCCAGTAATAGAGAAAAAAATTTTTTTTAATGCTAGATGGAACATGAAATAGTTACAACTCTCTAAGGTATTAGACTGGGTCAAAAATAAACATTTTCTGTAACACAGAGCATTACCTAGCATAAATGATTACCTACCCTTTCCCCACAATATACATGTATCCTTGGAAGAGGTCTGCAGAATCCCCCCCCTTCTTTCACTTCTATCCACTGAGCAATGGGCATGAAGACTATTTCAGGATCAAGCTAAAGTGGTGCAAGAGTTCAACTGATATAGAAGAAGAAATGTGACCAGGGGGTGGGGGAGAGAAAGAGAGGAGGATGAGGGGAGGGAGAAAGACACGACAGAGAGAGGGGGGAGGAAAGAGAGGAGAGGGAGGTTTAGAGAAAAAGAGGAAATAGAGAGAGAGAGAGAAAGACAGAGACAGAGACAAAGAGACAGCAACAGAGAGAAAAAGAGACAGAGACAGAGAGAGGAAGTTGTGTGTGGGTGGGTGGGTGTGAGGTAGAGTCACATTTAAGAAGAGGGTTTTATAAATAAAAGCTTTGGAAAAATGGAGCTAAACCCTCAAGAACAGGTCTTGGTACCGATTTTTCTCCTCTTTCCTTTTTTTTAATACCACTTTAATAAAATTATGATTTACATTCTCTTTGGAGGCTGCGATGCTACTTTGCTGACTTATGTTGAGATTGTAATACACTAAAACCTGGTGGTCTTTTTCAAATGAACTGCTATCAAACCATGCTTCTCCCATCTTGTGTTTCTGATCTTTCTTCCTTACTCTCCTTCCTTGGGCCCCAGGGACTGGTCTACTGGTTTTATTTTGCATTCCTACCACTTGTTGCTTCCAATCAGGGTTGCTTCCAACTCTCCTTGGCCTACTGAAGAAACAGAATCCACAAAGAAATGGAATAAAAAGGCACCTTCGTATGGACCTTTTTCTTCCTTTTCTGTGATTTATATTCCACCAAAGAAAAACAAATGCCCTAAATTATGGGCATTTATATAAAAGTGAACAAGTTTAACCACATTTTAAAGGAAAATCTGATTCATGTTCTCTTAAGCATTATTACAGAAGTTAAGATGGGAGCTGTAGGGCCAAGAGCATCAAAGAGCTATAGTGTGTTTAGATGAAGTATGCCAAAATGGGAAAGGAATAGGAATACTGCTGAGGTGACCAATGCTAGACTGAAGTTGCCAGTAGCAGTGGTAAGGAGCAAATAAGAGAGAAAGAACTAGGAGTTTACCTTTCCCTCCTTCAATACCACCACCAATGTTGTTGCCTCAGGCCTTGGCTTGGAGTAGTACCTGACAGTGGCCAGGGGAAGAGAGGAAAGGTGTATTACGCATGGCCATTGGTAGGTAAGAGCAATACCTCTTGAATATAGTTACAAATCATTTGTACAGAGATATATATTGTCCTTTTGGAAGAATTTACCAGTACATGAAAAATAGTAATAAAAAGGTACTGACTTCATATTTTTCTAGGTATCTGGCTCTTTCTTCAGGACTCATACTTAGAGATTCTTCCAAGAACTTTTTCAATGTTGATCCAGATTCTAAAAATAATAAAAATGACAATGAGAAATTTCTATGAGCCTTTACTTGGAAAGGAGATGTAGCATACATAGTTGTAAAATGATAGAAGAATTCTTTATTTTCTAGAAGATAGAATTAAAAAGAAGGAGATTTTAGGTCACTATAAGGAAGAAATTACCTATCAATTAGAGCTGTTTGAAAGTAAAATGGGCTACCCTATAAGGTAAATGAATCAGTATTACTGGAGGTGTTCAAATCAGGCAGAAGGTGAGAATGAATGATCACTTTTTAACTTTTAAATTTGGTGATGCTATTATATGAAATTCTCTTCCTGTCTTAAATTCTTCTATAAGCCAACTGGGCAAATAAGCATATATTTTTAAAAATCTACTTTTAATAGAACATAAGCAAAAGGTAAAAATTTAGTCCCTAACATTGTTACCACTGATATTCAATTGCTCTGAGAGAACAATAAGCTTCTTAAAAGTAGTATGATTTACTTAAGGTAAATAACACATTATTTTTATAATACCAGAACTTTTTCAAAAGAATATTAAACTATAAAATTTAAAAAAAAGAATATTAAACTATAGAGAACACATTGAAAAAGAAAATGGAATTCTAGGTTAAATTCATCATACCACCTTTTTATGTTGTTCAGAACAGTAAATACTTAATAAATACTTATTTCCTTCTTTCTCTCTTTAGGTTGTTTTTTGAAAGAACATGTTTATCTGTAGAACTTTAGGAAGGAAAAATAAAGTGATGTTCAAGCATTGATTTCCCTTTTGCAAAAAAAAAAAAAAAATTAGAAAAAAAAAGAAAAAAAATACTTTATTCTGTCTAATCACAGTTCTAAGTTAGAATAAAGAAGAATTAGAGCACCACCTACTGTTCAAAGCAATCAAGTTAAAAACTACAAAGAAAAAAATATCAGGAGTGAGAGATTATTTACCAAAATTCATTTTGTCTTTGTTGTTAGCAATAGCATGGATCAGTCCAATTGTTCCACAGGCATTACTGATGGTTTGCTTCATGAAATATACTGATTCTGTGACGTCTTGTCCTTCTGATTTTATTTTTTCTTCCTCTTCTATTCTGAATACTTCATACTATTATTTTGTTGTTGTTTTTTAAAAGGAGAGGGAAAAAAAGGTCAACATTTTATAGATAGAAAATAATATTACATTCATATTAAACACAGAAATTCACCAATTATTTCTATGCCATGGATCAATAATTTCTTGAAACAAATTAAGATTCAACCCTTTATTACGCTCAAAATGTAAGAGCCTAGGAAAGCTATTTTGAACTTATTTTTAAAAAAATTTAAAATTCACACAAATTTTTAAAGTTAAAAGTTAGCCTTTACAGGATTAATCTAAAAAAGGATAAAAAGGTCAATCTATAGAGAAAAATTCAGGAACCCCTTCATTCCTAGTTGCTACTAGTAAAGTTAAACAGTGACCTAGCACGCTGCTTAGCAAGTGACAAGGGGAAAAGTTAGAAAATAGAAAAGGAGAAATAAGAAAGGAGAAAAGGGACACTGAAGTACATATGGTAGGGAGTGAAATAATGTCATCATCAATTGGCTTAGAGGCAGCTCAGCTTGGCCAAGTATCATTGACTAGACTGACGAGAGAAAATCTGAAATGGTGACGTTAAACTTATTCTGCATTAACTTGTTTTGTCCTCTCAATAACTCTTCAGCAAACTACAGAGAGGGAGAAAAAGGAAAAAGGGGAAAGGGAAGGAGAAAGGAAGGAAACAAGTATGTATGAGATACTATCCTAAATGCTTTGCAAACATTGTTATTTAATTTCATAACAATCCTGAGAGGTAGAGAATATTCTTATATTCACTTTACAAATGAGAAGACAGAGGCAGAAAGAAATAAGTGACTTCCAAAGTCACATGGCGATTAAATGTATGAGGTCAGATTTTAATTTAGATCTTCCTAACTCCAAGCCCTGTCCACTATCCACTATGCCATTTACCTACACTATCAGAATACCTGATGTTGAGAGCTGCCCTAATTTAATCAAGATATGACTGTCATATTAGAACTGTTTTCTCCCAGAAATTAGCATGGTACTATGAAAATAAAGCTTAAGAAACATTAGGTGAACTGAAGCTGAAATTCCTTGAACATACATATATACCATTTTATTGAACATCATCATCATCATCATTATTGGCTATATATACACATATCACCTAGAAAAAAAATTTAATGTTGCAATATTTATAATAATAAATGTATGTTTTCATAAATAAAATGTTTAAGTTATTATACTCTTAACAAGTAGTTTTGAAAGGAAGAAACCTAAACTATAAACAACTATATGAAAAGCTCCTTCAAACCATTAAGTACTGTGAATTAAAGCAACCCCAATATTCCATTTCATACCCATCAGATTTGCAAAGATGACAAAGAAAATGACAAATGTTAGAGGAGAGAAGCTATAGAAAAACAGGCACATTAATGCAGTTAGTGGAGCTATGAATTAGTCCAATCATTCTGGAAAGAGATTTGGAATCGTGATCCAGGAGTACCAAGCTGTATCATATCTTTTGGGTAAGTGATAGTACAAATTGGTCTATAACCCAAAGAGATTAAACAAAGAAGAAAAGGACCTCTATCATACATACAAAGATATTTATAAAAACTCTTTTATATAGCATCCAAAAACTGGAAACTAAGGAGTGCCCATTTATTGAAGAATGGCTAAACAATCATGGCACAGAAATATTATGAAATATTGTTCCCCATTGAACACAGCAACAGCAAGATTACATGATAATCAATTTTGATAGAATTAGCTCTTTTCAACAATGAGACAATTCAGGCCAGTTCCAACAGACTTGTAATAATGAGAGCCAGCTATACCAGAGAAAGGACTGTGGGGACCAAGTATGGATCACAACATAATATTTTCACTTTTTTTGTTGTTAGCTTGTGTTTTGTTTTCTTTCTCATTTTTTCCCTTTTTGATCCCTTTTCTCTTGCAGCATGATAATTTGGAAGTATATATAGAATTGCATGTATAACATATTTGATTATTAGGGGAGGGATGAGGGAAAGGAAAGAAAAAATTTGGAACCCAAGGTTTTGCAAGGATCAATGTTAAAAATTATCTATACATATGTTTTAAAAATAAAAAAGCTTTATTTAAAAAAAAGTCAGGAAAAAAAATATTGTTCCCTAAGAAATAATTGTTTTGGAGAAAACTAGGAAGATTTACATAGAAATTTACTAGAAAAGGAAGTAATATATAATCTCAAAACACAAGCAGAGGGTAGCTGTAGGAGTAACATTCTATCCAATTTTCCTTGAAAGGTAGTGAGGCTACCCTTGGGATCTAATTGGCTCAAGGGCCTTAAAGGCTCATCATACTTCCTAGCTGGCAGAGCCTAAAACTACAGCTGGCTATCTGAGGATTGGTCAGGCCAAGATAATAACTCAAGCAGGGAAGTTTTACTCAGCTGATGAATGTGAGGTTGTTGAATATGGTCTTGCAATGGCTAAGTGAATGTCCTTTTGTTAATTGCTAAATCACCTACAGGTTCCAATATTTAACATAAACTATCAGAGAACTGATCTAATTTAGTTCTAGACCAGAACAGTAGAATGCCTATTTCAGAATCCTAAATGATTTAAATGTATCTAAGAAAAATATTTCTCTTTGAAGAATTTTCTTAAGTTGAAAAATTACACAGGTCAAAGGAGGATTATTAATGAGTGAGATTTCCAAATAATGCCAAGTGTTCCAATCATCCTAATCTAGGATCAACATAATCTAATTGTTGAAGCTGACTCCAGAACCTAACTTGTAAATTTTTTGGAATCTCAACCTAAAGGAAATGAAAGGTATCTGAATCGAGTTTTGTTTTTTTTTCTTTATGCTCAGAGAAATTTCCAATAAAGTTCTTTTAAAAATACGTCTAAAAAAAGTGTCAAGCTCCCTTAAAAGTTGAAACCTTTTTTCATTTAGATTTAATAAGCTATATTCTCAACATAAGGAAGGACTCCTCACTAAGTCAGTAAATTGTCTACAATTAATGAGGTAGATTTTCTTTAGATGAATACATAAAAACAAATTTTCAAAATGTTTCCAATCTCTAAAATTCAAAAGATTCCTATCAAAGTCTTTTAAAACTGGAATGGAAATAATTTTATATACTTATTAGGAATAAAAACCAACTAACATTTCTCAATTGTATTAAGATTATCAATGAAGTTTATTTGAGGTAAAGAAGATTATTTGGAGATTAATGTCTACTTTACTAAAACCAAGACTTCTGAATTCTATTAAGGAAGGCTCTGGTAGAAGAAATAGCCCCATAAAATTAGGCTCCTCTCAGGAAAAGGACTCAAGCTCAGATGGCTGACATCACTTCCTAATCTTCTGAATTCAAGAGGTCTTAAAAAATCTACTCCAGGAGTTCTCTGATGCTTGACTGATGGAAAACAATTGGCAGGTGAGACAAGTGAGCTTCACTGGACTGAATCAATTCAAGGTGTCCTCACAGTAACCTTGTCAAATATCCTCCTGCTATGGGTAAGTAAATCTAATGTTAATTTTTGAAAGATCTAAGAATATCTGTCTCATTTTGTTCCAAAAACGGAACATAAACTACCAGAGCACTGGTCAAACCCAGAACAACTGGAACAATTGGTATGATCATGTAGGACTAGAAATGCATGATATTGCTAAAAGAGAGCATGGGCAATGCAGAGCAAAGTGAAACAGAATTATTTTGGGGGGGAAGGTAGCTTGCTTTCTAAAATAAAAGGATAGTATGTGTCCCCCAAGCCCTAAAGAAAAAGAGAAGGCAAGAGGCCTATTATGAAGAAGACTGTATTCCTCTCCTGACCCTTACCAATGAAGCTCCCAGAGAAGTGAAGTCTTGGCTGATGGCCAGGGAACACTAAGTGGGTGGTGATATGGTTAATTTTCCATGGCCTGCGATGAGGATCACTGACCATGCAGTATGTGCCTTTTCTACAGTCTTGATGTTCCTGGTACAGTTGCTGCTTATGATCTTTTTTTTTTTTTTTTTTTTTTTTTGCAAGAATTCACTATGAAATTTTTAAAAATTAGCAATCGCCCACCACAAACTCAGGCCTTGGTCCTTCCTGGGATCCTCCCAAATTCAGTCACTCCTTCAGGGAACTGTTTTGCTTTGTTGTGCGTCAGTTTTCCTTCAACTGATCCTTAAAGAACATTCACTGTCTTCCTCAGAATGTTCAGACTTATTTTTCAAAGAATATTTATTATACAGAGATAACCAGGTGGTTCAATTGATAGAGTGAAAAGCCTAAAGTCTGAAAAGACATTTTCCTGAGTTCAAATCTGGCTTCAGACATTGTCTAGCTGTGTGACCATGAGTGTGTCACTTAACCCTGTTTGCCTCAGTTTCCTCATCTGTAAAATGAAATGGAGAAGAAGTCAAACCACTCAATTATGTCTACCAAGAAAACCCCAAATGGGGTCATAAAGAGATGGACACACCTGATACAAATGAATGAACAACTCTCTCTGAGCCACTGTTAAACAACTTGGAGATAGACATATACACACCAATTAGATGTATATATATTTGTGTATCCACATACCCACAGATCCACATAAAAATATAAATTACATATACATATAAAAATTTCCTGTATTCAACCAACTTAAATCATACAGGTCAATGTAATGAACACAATACGCTTTCTTGCGAAGACCTAAGAAAGGTACAAAAGTAATAGCAGGTCTGTCACTTCCTTAGTCTTAAAAGCTCTGCCTTAGAGATCACAATAGCTTTTTTAGCTTCTACATCACTATGGACTCAATGAACTTGGAGGGTACAATAATCTCATCTTTTTTCAGACAAGTTATTGTATTTAAAGTCAATTCTTTGCATCCAAACAAATTTATCTCTACTTTTTACTTTATTTTAGCTCTATGTTCATTTTTATATTTGCTTTGACAAGTTTTTGTCTGATTATATACAGAAAGATAATATAGGAAGAAATCTACCAGTAAAGAGTAATTTCCTATCTGATTTTATATATATATATATATATATATATATATATATATATATATACAATTTTAATGTGTGTGATGTTATTCAGTTTTTACTATAATGAGCACTTTACAAGTTTGAAGCTTCTGCATCATTTATAAGACTTTCACCCTTCTCCTAATCTATATTTTCCATACATATTTTGCTGCCTTTGCCTAAAACATTCATATCTTTGCAGTAAAATCATATAGTATCAAAGTATATTTTACTTAATTTGGGGGTCTTATCAAGTTCTTAATAGGATTTCTCTACCTCTTCTTTCTCTGAAATATATTAGCACATTGTAGTTATCTTCATGGCAGTCTTTTTGTAAATATTTAGTACTGTAATATTAAATAATCTAAGAAATGATGTTTCTTGCTACACTTGGACTTAAAACAAAAACAAATCCCACCAAATCCTTTGTTTATTTCTCCTAGGAGGAACTTGTCATCATCTAGATGTTTTTGTTGGAAGATAACCTTGGTGTTAACTGCTAAACTGTCTTTAGAAAATTGTAAAACTTCCTTCATGACTGTAATTTTCTCTTTAAAACAAAAACCCGCTTTTAAAATATTTTTCTGACAGTGAATTATAGAATGCTACAGTCTCCAAAGAACTAAAATTACCCCAGAAGCAATGGAACATAATACAAGAGCCAAGAAATTATGAAGGAGAAAAAGAATAAAAGATGTCATCAAAGAAATATGAGTTAAAAATTAAGGTAGACCAGTTCTATAGCAAGCATAAAGGTTAGTCCAGAGCCTCTCAGTGCTCTGTTGGCATTCTTGAGATGTCAAGAGAAGGTGACAAACAGCTTGCGCTAAGTGGAAGCTTTGTGGTGAATTTATAGCACATTATGGACAAGAGTTGTGCAAATGGGTAGGATTAGGTAGATTGTGATGTCTAATTCTAGAGGGAATAAGTTCATAAATAAGACTGCAGCGGCATCTAAGCATATTTTATATGTTATTAGACCCAATATTCTAGCCTATCAAAATCTTTTAGGATTCTAGTACTCAAGGTGGTAGCTTTCTCTCTTTGCCTTATGGTCTCTGCTCACCTGAAAAAAATGTCAAATAAGCCTTTATCAAGGAAATGGATACAAATATGATGAAATATAGAGCCATGCCACTAAAGATATCTTTCCAAGTCAACATCAAATCACTATCATTCAACCTGTTCTAAATCAACAAACTGTATTATTGTCTTAGTTCACAGCTTTTCATCTTTTGTACAAATAGAAATGAAAATAAATGCAAATTATGAATATTAAATAATACACTAACTCATCAATAACTAGAGAAGAAAAAATACAACCATGAAGCTTCATCTCATAACCATCACATTAGCAAAGATGACAAGATTAAAACAATAAATGTTAAAAGACCTATAAGAAGACAGATACACTAATGTAGTAACACAACAGTTCTGAAAATAATTTGGAACTATCCTAGAAATCACTGACTATATCTACTTTTTAAACTTCTGAGGTCCCTCAAGAGGATTGAGCAAAGGAAAGAGCTATTCTATTTAAACATACACACCCTACTGTAGCCCAACTTTTGTAATAAAAAAGAACTGGAAACAGAGGTTAAGCATCAACTGAAAAATATCAGAACAAAGCGTGCTATACGAAACATCAAACATTGTGCTGTAAGAAACAACAACAACAACAACAACAACAACAAACCAAAAAAAAAAAAAAAAAACCAAAAAAAAAAAAACAATAAAACTTGGGAAGACTTTATGAGGTAATGCAATGTGAAATAAGCAGAATAAAAAGAAACTTTATTCAAGGACCATAATAACATAAAGGAAAATAACACTAAGACATTAGAACTTCAATGAATGACCAATTTTGGATTCAAAGGACTAATGATGAAATGAACCTTTCAACTCTTGGGACAAGAAATGACAAATTCTAGGGACAGAATGAGACACACCACACACTTGATGCTTTATTGTTATGAGAAAGCTTTCTATTATTTCAAAGAGGACAAATCAATTATAAAATGACAGCACTTTTTAACTAAAAAAAAAAAAAAAGTTTAAATAGTTTTAAAAGAACAAGAGACTTCAAAAAATTTCAGTAAATTCAGAATTTTCCAGAGATACCAATTTAGTAACACTATCAAAAAAAAAAAAAAAAAAAAAAAAAAAAAAAAAAAAAAGCATTAGGGGGCAGCTAGATGGTGCAGTGGATAGAGCACCAGCCCTGAATTCAGGAGGACCTGAGTTCAAATCTGGTCTCAGACACTTGACACTTCCTAGCTGTGTGACCCTCAGCAAGTCCACTTAACCCCAGCCTCAGAAAAGAAGAGAAAAAAAAAAAGCATTAAAGTTAGTCTAGCATGACCTGATTTCTTGTGATTTCCAGCTTCCTTTTTACATGTTCACTAGCCATCTCTTTAATATAGTCTAGAACTTTGCCAAAAACTACAGTAAAACTAAATGTTATACAGCTTGTAAATTCTACTTTCTTTCTTTTCCTTTCTCTTTCTAAAAAAAATAAAATAAAATAAAAAATAAATCAGGAAAATATTAGTCATTCTCTCCACTCCAGTGCTTGTCCCAATTTCCATTTTCTTTCAAAAACCACTGACAGTGGCTAAGCTGTCAGTGGTATTCACCAATTCTTTTATTAACAAAGTATAATTCATCTGTGTCACTTATGGGAAGAACTCGATTATTCTTATTCCATGTACTTTGTGCGTTTATATCTAAGCATCTGGGTTTACTCCAAGTGTCTTTCTTGGACCTTTCCACATGCAAACTTGTGGATTTCATCACTCCTATTCTTTTTCCTCTACTGTTGCTACTCTCTGTGAAGGGTGGATAACTTAAGGCAGTGGTCCTCAAACTTTTTAAATAGAGGGCCAGTTCACTGTCCCTCAGACTATTGGAGGGCCGGACTATAGTAAAAGCAAAAACTCACACCCTGTCTCCGCCCCTCAGCCCATTTGCCATAACCCGGCGGGCCGCATAAACGTCCTCAGTGGGCCGCATCTGGCTCACAGGCCAGTTTGAGAACCCCTAACTTAGAGGATGCAGAATCATTCTTTTCCCTTATGATTAGTCTTATGAAATTCTAAGAAACAACAAAAAGAAATAGCAGTTTCAGTTTAGTTGTTTAAGTAAAGAACTGCTTTCCTTTAGATGTGGAAAATTTACTTTCTTATTGCTAAGGATCTTCTCAAAGAAGAACAGAGCAGATTGCATTCAAGAAACCAAATATGTGTGTGTTGATGATTTCTTGGAATCCAGACTTTACACTTGTTTGCTTTTCTCCACCTACACTTACTTCTGCCCACAAGAATCCCACATTTGATATCTCTCAAAACTACTCTATCTTCATGGTCTTGATCTCTAACATTCTCCTGTCTGACCACAACAACCTGTCCTTTCTCCTCCCACTCTGTCTCACTTTTTCACTCTCACTGAGAACACCAACTCTTTGACTTCTCCCAATTACTTTTATATAACTCCAATTTTGACTTCACTTCCATTCTTCATCCAATATGAGCCCCATAGTTAGACATCTCAAAATGTTTTTCTAGCTTTCACTATACACTCCTCCCTTACATAGCCACAACCTTCATGAAGTTTACTATCTATTTACTCTGATTCTAAGTAGTTCAAAAGAACTTCACTGGAAAAAGTCAGAAAATTAAGGCAAATGTGCCTATTACAAATGAATGCTATATATCTAAACGTCTCAGTAATTCTTTCTTCTATAGTTGATGTTATCAAAACCTAAGCAATCATTCCAAACTTTTTTCAATCAATAGCTATGCTGGTTCTCCTCTTCCACTTTTCACCTTACTATTACATTGAAAAAAATCAAGGTTAAGTTCCTTCAAATTCCACATTCTCTCTCAAAATTTCTCTGTCTCTATAGAGAAAAGCTCCCTGCTTCCTTTCCAAGACTAATCCCATCATATATATTAATTCCAGCCTCTACAGAACTTTGTCCCAATTTTTGTCTTCCAATTTAAATCTTCAACTTCCTATAATCTAATTACCACCATAACACCAATAAAAACACTTTGAGAAGTCACCAATGATCTCTCAATCAGTATTTTTTCTTGATCCTCAGCCTCCTTGACCTTGATTCTCCAGTTTTGAATTGTTTCTTGATTTTAGCACATACTGGTAAATACAGTATGGAATACCTTATCAAAAATTTGAACATAGATTTGAAATCTATAAAATTACAATTTTACGTATTATAAAAATGACCCAAAAGTTATAAAACTATTAAGGCCCTGAGTAATTTCTCTAAAACTCTATATTGCAGAGGTGGTGTCCACCTGGAATTAATTTTCATGTGTTCAAATATAATAGCTGATATTTACATAACATTTTAAAGTTTACAAAGCATTTTATATACATTCTCTCATTAAATGTTCTATTTCTATGAGTTATTACAAGTTAATCCACACTTTGAAGATGAGAAAACTGAGGTTCACAGAAGATAAGGAATTCGACCACTGTCACAAAACTAGTATGTATCAGAAGGAATGATGTGAACCCAGATCTTCCTGATTTCAGGTTTCCATTCTATCCCATTATTACATATTGCCTCTCAGAAGGATAACTGCTAATTTTAGGGAAATAAATGATATCTATTTTTAAAAAATAATTTTAATTTCACAATAAAGAAGCATTTTGTTTTGACCAGTACCCTTGTCATAGCTAACATTTACCTTTTCTGTAATTGGAAAGAGAAGTAATACTGCACAAACTGGTCGTGGCACCATGCTAAGGAGTTCAGGTTCCATACCATACACATCAACAAATTGCCAGTTGGGATGTAGACCTAATTGTTTAAGAAACTGTTAAAAAAGGGAAAAAAAAAAAAGTATGTTATTAATAGGGAAATTTTCAAAAAAATTACTTAAACTTTCAAGATCATGATTTAGGCACTGTATATAATAGAAAGAAAGATGTTCAGCTTCACACATCCTATTGTATCCAAAGCAGTAGCATGTGGGTATTTTAAGATGAGCTAGATGAATGAAAATCAAAATCAATTTTTAACACCATCAACAACTTACCTTTGTATTCTGCATCACCTTTTTCTAAATCATGCTTTAAATTACACTTAAAACCTAACAAGCTTCTCTCTCTAGAACATTAAATGTTATTGTGATAGTAATCTTTTAAGTTTTTTCCTTCTCAAAATAAGATATCTCAGCTCTAATATGAACCAGCTGGCTCATTTGAGACAAATTATTGAATTTCTCTGGATCTTAGTTTTCTTTTTCTCATTTGTCAAATGAAGAGTATGAACTTGGGCATATGTATTAAGATGAAAAGTCCTGCTATAGATTTTACTTTTGTTTGATATTTGATATCAAATATCAAAATATTTATAGCAACACTTTTTTTGGGGTAGCAAGTAACTAAAAACCATGTGGATTGGTTATGGATGAACAAACTAATAATATGAAGACAATGGATGTTACTGTACTGTAAGAAACAATGAATATGAGGAATTCAAAGAAACATGTAAAAACTGATAAATAGAACTAGGGAAATAATACATAAAATAACTACAATAATAAAAAAAACAAAACTGAACATTACACATAATTATGAACAATTTTTTTTAATCACAGGAGATGATTAATATACCTTTCTCTTCCTTTTTGCTGGAAAAAGTGGGGGAAGCTACTAGTCTGTATTGTTGTGTACTCTATTAAATATGGTCATATGGTCTGTATTTATTTATTTAACCATTTTCTTTTGTTTCAAGGCAAGGTGGGTAGGATGCAAGAGGGAATAAACCCAGAAATGCCACAGAAGGTATAAGTTAAACTTCAAGAAAAATAAGAGAAAAATGTCTAAGGTCCTCTTCCAAATATAAATAAAGCAAGATGATTTTCCAACACTTCAGAAATCACTGACTTTTACTTAGTCTAAACTCATGTCTAAAACCAAACATCTTCTCACATCAGCTACTCCTCCTAACTTCCTTATTTTTGTCAAACTAAAGATTCATCCTAGTCCTCTTAGTCCTGCAATCCTCTCTCAATCACCAGCTTGTGTATTAACTTTCTCACCAACATTTCCAACATCCTAGTTTTTCTCAAATCCCACTGCTTCCCCCAATCCCCTACCCACTGAAAGTATTTGTTTTTTTAAGGTAGGAACCTAGTACCTATCAGGTCCAGGTAATAAAAACAATCTAAGGACGGCAGAGATAGAGTAAAGAACAGAGGCTACCACAATATCCTAGAAGAGGCAGATTTAAAGATTTTTGACATAGATTAGCTAAGAAGTTGGGAGAAAACATTCCTAAGTGGGAGCAAATTAAATGTACATTCAATGCATTAAGGAAAAATATTCAAATCACATCTAGAGAATAACAAAAATAACATGCATTTATATATAATTATATATACGGTTTTATATGTGTACACACATACACACACACACACACGATAAAAAGTCACAAAATGCTTTCTTCACAATCAGCACTAGAAAGTACTTTCATTTCACAAATAAAACCCAAAGAAGTGATATTATTTGCCTCAAATCACAAATCTCATTAGAAATATAATCGGGCTTTGAATTGGAAAAATAATCATGAAAAAGTCCTTAAAAAAAAAAAATTTAGAACCTGAAGAAAAAGTAAACATTAAAAGAAATCCCAAAATGAAAATTCTTAGGAACATTAGAGTCCAAATCCAGAGCTTCCAAATCAAGGAAAAAGTATCACAAGCAGCCAGAAATAATTATTCATGTAGCAAAAAGCAATAGTCAGGATGATAGATTTATTAACTACAACTATACAGGAAAGGACAGATTGGAATATGATCCTCTAAAAGGCAAAGATCTAGGTTTACAATGAAAAATAATTTATTCGGCAAAATAATAATAAGATAATAATAACTAAAAATAATAAGCTATAATCCTACAGGGAAAGAAATGAACCTTTAATGAAATAGACAGAACTTGCAAATATTCCTAATAAAAATACTAGATCATAATAGAAAACCTGAACTACAAACACAGGAATCAAGAAAACAAAAAAAGGTAAACACAAGAAAAATCATAAGAGACTAGACAAGGTTAGACTGCTTACATTCCCATATGGGGAGGTGATCAGAACTTTACTATCATCAAGCAAGAACCAAAGAAGTCCTTGAAATTAGCTAGAAAGTCTGGGAGTGATTTTGTTACCTTCCAATTAGCTCAAAAAAAAAGAATGAAAAAGATGAAGAAGAGGAGCATCCTGAGAGTGAGTAAGAGAAAGAATAAGGAAAATTATCTCACACAAATAATGTATGCAAGTAGAAATCTATACAACGAGAAAAGGAAGGGAATAGGTTATACTTGCACCTCTCACCAAAATTGTTCAAAGGGAAGAAAAAACAAATTCACAAAGCTAGTTATAAAATACATCTTATCTAACAGGGAAATAATGGAAAATAGGAGGGAGAATAAAATGAGGAAGGAAATAGAAGTAAAACACTGTTAAAGAGGCCCAAGAGAAAAGAGGGGAGGGAAGAAGAGAAACGGTAATTAGTCAGAAACAAAACAAACTAGGAGGCAGGGGAAAAAGAAAAGGAAAAAAATTTAAGAGAATAGAATGGATCAAAATATACAATTAGCAGTGCGTTTATACAGGATAAACTCACTTGTAAAATAGAAGCAGTTAGTAAAATGGATTAAAAACCAAAATACAATATTATTTGGAAAAAACCCATGAAGTTAAAAGGCTAGAACAGAATCTATTACACTACAACTCAAGTAAAAAAAGGCAGAAATAACAATTAGAAAAAAACAATAGCAAAAATGGACCCAATTAAAAAAGGTAAGAAGGGAAACTCCATTTTGCTGAAAGGTACCATATTTAATGAATATTAATACTAAACAAATAGGCACATAATAGAACAGCATCTAAACTATTAAAGGAAAAGTTTGAGTTACAAGGAGAAATAGACAGTAACAGTGTAATAAAAAAGAACATCAATTTACTACTTTCAGACCTAATAATTACATACAAAAAAGAAAGCAAGGACATGAATAAATTTTAGAAAAGATACACCTCTAAAGAATACTGAATGGGAATAGATAGCATTATGTCGATTTCTCAGGTGTGCAAGGTATCTTCACAAACAACAACAAACAAACGAAAAATACTGAATTAATAAATAAAACTAGAAACTGGATTGTTTGTTGTTCTTCAGTCTTTTTTGGGAAAAGTATAAATAAATATAAAAAATTGATTAGTTGATTTGATTTTTAAAAAAAGATCAAATTTCTATTGTCCAAAATTTAATTTTAGCATTATATAAATATTTTTTAAAATAGTTATGGAAGGAGTCTTACCAAATTTCTCATATGATGCAAATATAGTTTTGTTATTTAAACCAGGGAAAGTCAAAACAGATAAAACCCAAAATCCCTAATGAAAACTGATAAAAATTTTAAATAATACTTTAGTAGAGGGACTACAGCAATATATCCCAAAGATTATAAATTATTCCCAAGATAGATTTATATTGGGAATGCAGTGCTGGTTCAATATTAGAAAAACTATAAATGCAATTGAGACAGCACTAAAAAAAAATAAATAAATAAACAAAAAAAATCATAATTATTTCAGTTGATACAAAAAAAAAAAGCTTTTGATAAACCACAATACTCACTCAAAACACTAAAAAGCATAGAAATAAACAGAGGTGTCTATCTAAAACCCAAAGGCAGTATCTGAAACAAAATAGAAGTCCTTCAAGTAAGATCAGGAATAAAGCAAGGATGTCTATCCTTATTACTATTTAACATAGTGCTAGAAATATTAACAATGGCAATAAAAAAGAAAAAAAAAACCCATAGAAAAGAAATTAAAGGAACAATCACAGGCACAAAGGAAACAAAACTCACTTTTTTTTTTTTGGGCAGATGATAGTTTACAGAACTCCAGGGATAACCAAAAATATAAATGAAAGCAAATAACTTCAGCAAAGTTGTAGGATAAGAAACAAAACCACGCAAATCAACAATATTTCTGTATACCAACAAAATTTAGCAAAAAAGAGACAGAAAAATGCCACTTAAAATCCCTGACATTACAAAATATTTGGGAATTAACTTGCCATGATACAGGCAGCAACTAAATGAACACAATTACAAAACACTCTTCACACAAATAAAGGCAGGTCTAAAAAAGTAGAGAAATGTTAATTTTTTGTAGGTAGACCATGCCATTATAATAAAAAGGGCAATACTACCTAAATTAATTTACTTTTTTTTGCTATCTTTCAAATCAAATGTAAGAGATTACTTTATAGAGATAAAAAATAAAATTCATCTGAAGAAAAAAATAAGTCAATAACATCAGAGTTAAGAGTAGTTCAAGATCTCGAACTAAATACTATGATCATTAATATAATTTAATACTGGGTGAAAAAAAAAAATGTTCAGTGGAAAAGATTAAATACAAAGAACCCAGATACTGGGAAAGAACTCACTTGAAAAACTTTTTATAAAGAGTCCAGCAAAAACTAAATATAGACCAACATCTCACATTATTTACCAACTTAAGCTCCAAATGGGCATATGATATAGACATAAAAGGTGACATCATAAACAAATTAGAGGAACATGGAAATTACATGTTACATCTATGGATAGGGAGTTCATAACAAAATGAGAAGAGTTTCACGTGAAATCTGTTCTCCAAAATAGGGTGTTTTTGTTTAATTCCTTTCTTTTCTCTTCTCTATCACAAAGACTAAGAAAAAAAAAAAAGAATAATTTCCCCTGCAAGGTTCTCATTAATTCTACCTCCCAATTTCTCCCTTTTATTAAGAATCAGATACACCAACTCTGAGATACCACTGCATACCTGTCAGATTGGCTAGAGTGACAGGAAAAGATAATGTTGAATGTTGTAGGGGATATGGGAAAACTGGGACACTGATACATTGTTGGTGGAATTGTGAATACATCCAGCCAATCTGGAAAGCAATTTGAAACTATGCTCAAAAAGCTATCAAACTGTATATATTCTTTGATCCAGCAGTGTTGCTACTGGGCTTGTATCCCAAAGAGATCTTAAAGGGAAAGGGATCTGTATGTACAAGAATGTTTCTGGCAGCCCTCTTTGTAGTGGCCAGAAACTGGAAACTGAGTAGATGCCCCTCAATTGGAGAAGGCTGAATAAACTGTGGTATATGAATATTATGGAATATTATTGTTCTGTAAGAAATGACCAACAGGATGATTTCAGAAAAGCCTGGAGAGATTTACATGAACTGATGCTGAGTGAAATGAGCAGGACCAGGAGATCATTATATACTTCAACAACAATACTATATGATGATCAATTCTGATGGACGTGGCCCTCTTCAACTATGAGATGAACCAAATCAGTTCCAATAGAACAGTAATGAACTGAACCAGCTGCACTCAGCGAAAGAACTCTGGGAGATGACTATGAGCCACTACATAGAATTCCCAATCCCTCTAATTTTGTCCACCTGCATTTTTTATTTCCTTTACCGGCTAATTGTACACTGTTTCAAAGTCCAATTCTTTTTGTACAGCAAAATAACTGTTTGGACATGTATACATATATTGTATTTAACTTATATTTTAACATAGTTAACATGTATTGGTCAACCTGCCATCTAGGGGAAGGAGGGGAAAAGTTGGAACAAAAGGTTTTGCAATTGTCAATGCTGAAAAATTACCCATGCATGTATCTTGTAAATAAAAAATATTTAATAAAAAAAAAAAATCAGATCCACAATAGAATTTCCTTTCATTGGTTTTTCACCTTCTGAAAGAATTGTCATTCATATAAGCCAAGAAATTATTTGTTTTATTTTGAGCAGAGGAATCCAAGAAATGTCCATAACCCCCTCATTTCTATGTCATTTCTTTGTGAAAGGTTTCTAATCTGGTTCCTGAACTAATCAATTTGCTCTTTCTATATAATGTATAATACACTCTGAAACACAATACCTTGTTTTTCTTCTGTGGTTAATCTCACTGAGATGATTTTTCTTTTCTTTTATTAATATATAAGCATCTTGGGCCACTTGTGCTTTTGTCAGCTCTGCTCGATTCATTTTTATCAGGTCAATGTACTAGTGTTCTCTTGTGTTCTCTCTTATGTGGTAGTATTCCTCCTAATATTTTATTTACTCTTCTCCATGACAACAGGACTGTCAAGATTTTTTGCTGGCAGTTTTCTCCTTCTCTTTGACTTTTTAAATTAATTTAATTGCCTTTCTGATTAGTTTCAAAATGGTCTCTTCCCCTCCTTCCCCCTTCAATATTTGAAATACATTCCATTTCTAGCCAAAGACTCATCATTCCTATATTTTAAGCTGTGCTCCAATAATCAAAATCCCATTTCATCTATATTGCTCCTCAAAACTTTTTCTACTTAAACTATTTTCTGAACTTTCTTCACCTTGACTGAACTTTATATATCTATCACTATACAAATTCTTTTATAACTGCTCTCATTTGTCATTTTTGTCTGTCCTTTAGGGTGCTTCTCTAAACATAGCCAAAAACAACATTTGCCTTTTGTCGGCATGTCACATTACTTATTCATACTGAATTTACTGTCCATTAAACTGTCAGATTTTTTTTAAGGGAACTATTATCTGGTCATATTGTAATTTTGAAGTTTTATATTTATTCCTGTTAAATAAAACAGGAATTGTTATTTGATTTAATATCAGTAAAAGTATTTACATTATGTGGTTTCTAGATGGGGATAAGTTGGGAGGGAAGGTTAGAAAGACTGACTAGTTTTGTAAGCCAAGGAAAATCACTTAAGACTTAGTTAGACAGCTAAGTATACTCAAATTACAAAAACTCTGATTTGCATTGCTGAAAGGTGTTCTAAATCACTTTTGGTCAGAGAAATGAAAATTAAGATAACTCTTGAGATACCACTACATACCTCTCAGATTGGCTAAGATGACAGGAAATGATAATGACAAATGTTGGAGGGGATGTGGGAAAACTGGGATAGTAATACATTATTACTGGAGTTGTGAACTGATTCAACCATTCTGAAGAGTATGTTAGAACTATATCCAAAGAGTTATCAAACTCTGCATATCCTTTGATCCAGCAGTGTTTCCCAAAGGGATCATAAAGGAGAGAAAAGAACCCACATGTGCAAAAATGTTTGTAGCAGCCCTTTTTGTAGTGGCAAGGAACTAGAAACTGAATGGATGCCCATCAGTTGGAGAATGGCTGAATAAGTTACAGTCTAAGAATATTATGGAATACTATTGTTCTGTAAGAAACGATCAGCAGGATGATTTCAGAGAGGACTGGAAGGACTCACATGAACTGATGCTAAGTGAAATGAGCAGAAGAACCCGGAGAACAGCACAATTATACAACGATCAATTCTGATGGACATGGCTCTCATCAACAATTAGATGATTCAGACCAGTTCCACTGGCCTTGCAATGAAGAAAGCCATCTGCACCCAGCAAGAGGACAATGGGAACTGAATGTGGTCCACTGTAGAGGGTCATAGACAGTGGAGGAACTCTCAATGAGGTATAAGACCTTTTAGTCCAGAGGGAACCTGCTGACCATGTCTGATTCAGCTCTTATCTCCCCTTGGGTGTCTCACCCTTCCAGAGAAGTCAGAGGGAGTGACAACCTGTGTTCTACTTGAAGCAGAGACACTTGCAGTAAATGATGCATTTACATAATAATAACCGGGTGCTTATAGTTAACACATGCTCAGTGTGCTGTGGTGATGTAATTTTACTAAGGTAATTAGGGCTGAGAGAACTTGAAATAAAGGAATTGTATATTTGACCAGAGATCCTCCATAGAGCTAGTCCAGATGGTATATTTTGGCACCACAGTGTGGGGGCTCTAGAAAGCACAGTACAGACCACAATATAGTATTTTCATTTTTTGTTGTTTGCTTGCATTTTATTTTTTCTCATTTTTTTCCTTTTGATCTGATTTTTCTTATGTAGCATATTTGTGGAAATATATATATAAAAGAATTGCACATGTTTAACATTTTTAAAAAGTATCAAAAAAAAAGTTGACAAAAGTTGAAACTTGTTTTATCAATGATCATAGCTATACACAAAAGGAATCCCTACTATAATAACATCATTCAGTCTTTAGAACTAAGGAGGTAGAATCCACTCTTTCTGGGAGTAGCTCATTCCAATTTTGGTTAGTTCTGATCAACAGGAAGTTTTCTTTGATAACAAGACTTAATTGGCTTTTGTGAAGCTTATAGCTATGACTCCTGCGTTGGTCCACTGGAGTTAAACAGAACAAAATAAATCCCTCTTCCACAAATATTTGAAGACAACTACCATGTTCCCATTTGAGTCTGCTCTAGGCTAAACATATTTAGTTCTTTCAGCAAATTTTCATGTATAATGAACACAAAATTTTTCTATCTTGGTTGCTATCCTCTGGACACTTTCCAGTTTATCAATATCCTTCAGATGCCAAAAACTCAATTCAAATGAGATCTGACAAGGACTAGAAAACCACTTCTCTTTCTCAAAACTATGTTTCTTTTACTGCAGCTCAACATCTAAATAGCTTTTTTAACTAAAAAAGTATTATTAATATTGAGCTGATTTGTGTTAAAAAGCCATTTTAATGCCTATCTTTGGGGATGGGGGAATGGGTATTCTAAAAAGCATGGCAAAAAAGTTATCAAACCTATATTCTTAAAATACTTTTAAAAAATACACTATCAGATCACTTTCGTAATTATGATTTTAATTGTAATTTGAAATCTAATAAAACAATTATTCAAGTGCAAATATTGTTTCATTATTTCCCTTAATATTCTTTCCTATGAATTATGTTATTACTATTGGTTTATCTTAATATATAAAACATTAGATTGATATTTAGGTTATATAGAATTAAATCTAGAAATCTGTGTAATAGTAATTTTAGAAGATCAAGCTGAAGACAGATTTGCATCAACAGATTCAGTTTTCCTTACTTACTAGAAGTTTCTTAGTCTAATGAAATCCCAGGTACAAACAACAAAAACATCTCATTATTTTAACTCCTGATTTTCTGCAGGTAGCTGAAATATTCAATTTGATCCCTAGTTCTCATTCTAAACGTCTCTATTGTTTTTGACAAAAAAAATTCCTAGAGACAATATGAGTTATGTTTTTAAGTCAACTTGTAACTCCTTTCATTTTTGTAGTTATTTAATTCTTTTCTACTAAATAAAATAAACATTAATTTTGTTTTATTGCTCACCCATATCTGTCTTTTCTATTTATTCAATCTAGAGTATAATCTACCATCTTTAGAAAAGGTGGTAGAAAGGTAGAAAGATTCACCTTTAAATAATAGGAACTACCTGATGTCTTTTTCTTCTTTCCCAATCATTTTCTCCAATGTGCTTCTTTTAATTAGACATTAAAATAACCCATTAATTCTTTTCTATGAGGCTAGGAGATAGCTGTCAATCTGTTTTATAATTTTGATAGTAATCCACTCATTTTAAAGGGAAAAATGTTAAATCAGATCTGCTTTTCAGTAAAAAAATTGAACTTTTCTACTCTTCTTATGCCACCTTTACAATCAATTTTAACTGAATTCAGCAATATTTATTTATACTCATCAAGTACCTTTTTAAAGAACTTTTTATTTTCATGTTTTCGTTCTGCCCTTTACTGTAGATAAATTGGATAAATCAATTCATTTCACTTGAGCCCCCACTTTCCTCAGTATACATTGGGGGTCAAGGGTAGACTCTCTAAAAGGGAACAGGAATTTATGTGATTCCCTCATTATTTTTTAATATTGAATAGAAATCACTTTTATTATAGTCTTTGTATCCTAAATGCCTTGCATACTATCCTAATAAAAATTAGTATTGATAAATGTTTACTAAACTGAAATTCTTGAAAAATAAACTATCAACAAGCATTTATTAAGACCTAATATGTGCCAGATAAAACTAGTAATAGCTTTGCTCCTTAATGGTCTTATATTCTAACAAGGGAGAAAGCAGGTACATATATGGGTATGCATAAAACACACACAAAAGATGGGTATGGTACAAGCAGTTGGAAGGTTCGGGAAAGTTCTCATGCAGAAAGGCTGGTGCTCAAGCAGTCCTGGAAAAAACTCATGATACAAAGGATAGACACAAGAAGGAAGGACACTGCAAGCATAGGAGACAATCAGTACAAAGTCACAAAGATATAAAATAAAATCTCATGTCTGAGAGATAGCAAGAAAGCCAGTTTTGTTGGATCATAGAGCACATAAAGGGGGCATGCTGGTTTATAAGGTAGGTTGGGATCAGGTTGTAAAATGTAACAAGAAAGTTTACATTTTATGTTAATAGCAATAAGGAGGAGTCACTGGAATTTCCTAGAGGGAGAAAGTGTGACATAGATATGTAAAGAAAACCATTTTGGTACTTTTGAAGAGGATTGAGTAAGATGTATTAGGACATTATTGCAATAATCTAGAGATGTGAGTAGGGGGTGAATAAAAGAGACCCATGAGAGATGTGGAAATAAAGATAGCAAGATTTGGCGACTGAATATATGGAAAGGTGGCATGAGGCAGTTTGTACAGGGAAGACAGAAAGCACCATGAAGGAGTACTGCAAGTAAAAGTAGGCAGTGGTGTATTAGAAACAAGAACCACAACTGATGATCATAGGGGAGGAGAGATGGGACTCTCCACAGAGCCAATCATATGTGAATACAACAAACTATTAAAAAAAATAAAAATAGGCCTAAATAATAGGAGAGATGGTTAGAGTACAATATAACAAAATGGCAATGCTAATGAAATAAATTTACAGATTGAGGGCTATACCAAATATTATGAGACTAGAAAAAAATAAAGTGCTTGAGGGTCATAATGTATTTTTCCTTGTTTCATGGATTATCATGTACAAAGAATGCATCACCTCACTAACCTACTACTGGTAAGTCTCTTGGTATTTAGCAAGGATAATATGCAGACATAGTGTTTTTCTTTTTTTTGTTTTTGGTTTTGTTTTATTTTTGCATGGTTTTATTGTGAGACTACATCTCTCCTTTTCATCCATGTTGGAGTGTAATGACCACTCCCACACCTAGTCCAACTCCTGACCAGCCTGAGACTTTTTTTTTAATTTATTTATATGCATGGGTAATTTTACAACATTAATGATTGCCAAATCTTTTATTCTAATTTTTCCTCTCCTCCCCCCCTCCCAGATGGCAGGTTGACCAATACATGCTAAATATGTTAAAGTATAAATTAAATACAATATATGGACATACTGTTTTTAAATCTATAATTCAAAATCTTCCCAGATTAGCAAAACCCATCAAGCTTACACTTTATTGTCAAGGACTCTGAAAAACAAGTAACCTCTATGCCACAAAAGGACCCAAAAGTAGGACTTTTGTGGAGGCTGGCCCAGTCCAAGGCAGTAGATTAGCACCTTTCTTTAGAATATAATACATCTCAATGAATTCATCTCAGGTATAAAAACATTCTCTTCAACTATTAACTTTGGAGGCTAGAGTCTTTTTAATGGACCTCCACACTACCCTTCAGACTGCTAAAAGATAATGTAATGATTGCACATTGAAAAAGGGTTGAAAAAGACCTTAGAGAGACTACCCTCGACCACCAATGTGTTCTGAGTATAAAGTGAGGCCTCAGGTGAAATGAATTGTTTCACCAAGTCTATATACAGTAAAGGGCAGAGCAAAAACATTAATTCAGTACTTCTAGCTTCACCTGTAAAGTGTGTGTACATATTTTGTGTAGGGGGAGTGCATGTATATCAAAATATTGGCCTCTGGTAATCCAAAAATTCTTAGAAGAGAAAATTTTCACAGATCTTTCATAACATGAGACACAAGTAGAGTCAGAGTCTGACCTCAGAGTCAGAAAGGCCTGTGTTCAAGTTCTTCTCACACATACTACCTGTCACCAACTTCCAAGTGCCTTAGATATCTCTAAGATTTTAAGCTAGAGAAGGTAGCAAACTATATTGGCAAAGAGAATTTGCTTAGTTAGGAGTTCACTGTACCAAAGAAATTACGTTTATTCCTTTTTCACTTATCCCTATTTCAAAATATAAAACCAAGCAAGAAATAAACACTTAAAAGGGAACCAGTTTCACAAGGAGCTCAATAATTGATAATAAAGGAAGAAGCTGATGGTGGCATTCATCATCATAGACATGGGAAGGTAATGAGAATAAGGTAAAAGAGAAATAGGCGGAGAAGTAAAGTTCTACTGTTATATCTACTTTTCTCATAAAATTAAGATTATACCAGAAAACTTAAAATAAAGAAATTGAGTACTTCTCAAGAGTAAAAAATACTTACACAGTTAAGTGAATTCTTGCAAAAGACCAAAAACACTGGAGCTATTAAGTAAACTATGATATTCATTATATATAATTAACAAGTTCTATGGATTAAAATATTATGCAGATTCTAGTTGCAATGTGGCATAATGGAAAGAGTATTTTAGTCCTAATTCTGACAATATGTAAATTCAGACAAATCACTATCTTTGGGCCTCAACTTTTTTCATTTACAATATCAGGGACTTGAACTAGAAGTAAACCAGATATAAAATGACTGTATTAGAATAATATCCAAGTACCTATAATTTAATTTAGTGGTTAAACAGTTTACAAAAAAATTGTCTGAGAAAAGACATAAAATTTACTAAATAAAGAAATTTTGCAATGTAAAGATAACTATTAATTATTAGTTACCAAAAACTAATGGTATAGAAGAACAGCACCTGTTGACTAAGAAGATAGCAAAAAGGTTTTAAACCTTTTTAAACCTTTTAAACCTTGAGCACTTTGAGTCAAGTGATTAGAGTATAAGTTTTTCCTAGGAGTTTGGCTTTTGTGAAAAGGCAAAGTGATGTAGGATGAAAGGCTAAAGGGAAGTGAAGCTCAAATAAAGGTGAGTTTTTGTTGCTGTTGTTGAGTTTTGCGGCACCAATTGGCCTTAACTGACTTGTCCAAGGTCATCTAACTTGAGGGCTGGTGCTCTTCAGTGTCATCTAGTTGCCCCCAAATAAGAGTGTTTTAAGAAAGGGAAACCTAAATATGTTTGTAGGTAGCAGAGAAAAACCAATAGATTGGGAAGGAAGATTTTTTTTTATTTTTTAATGAATGAGACTTTAAGTTTAATATTTATAAAATTCTTTAGGATGGGTTGTTTATTTAGCAATTATAAATAATAAATGTAAAAATTAAGATATTGGGCAATTCTTTTCTCCAACCCTTTTGGCCTAGATGGGATTATATTTTTTGTTATAAGATAAAATTTCTATATGTAGACCAGGGGTTTTCAAACTATGGCCCACGGGCCAGATGCTGCCCACTGTGGATGTTTATGTGGCCCCTGGGTTATGGCAAATAGGCTGAGGGGTGGAGACAGAGTGTGAGTTTTTGTTTTTACTATAACCTGGTCTTCCAACAGTCTGAGGGATTATTTAAAAAGTTTGAGGACCACTGATCTAGACCAATCTTTATTATATTTGAGAAATTTAGTCTCTTAAAGATTTAACTTAAAATAAAAATCAAATTTAAAATAGGGAGAAAGAAGGGTACTAATGGCTCCAAGTTCTCAGTGTTTCCAAAAACTCATCCTGCAACAACATCAATTCTGAGACATTTTACTCAATACATCCTGTCCCTTGGGCCCCTCTCTCTTAAAGACCCCCTAAAGATCCCCTTTTAGATTCAATATTTTAGGAAGGTTCCAGAGCAGATACCTAATCATTTCCCACCTGTAGAAAGCACTTCATCATGCCCTACCTCATCACCCTTATCTTCCCCCTTCAGCTTTTTTTTTTTTTTTTTCCTTCCCACGTGTTGGCTTCCTTTATTAAGATTATAAGATCCTTAAGGAAAGGGGCTATTTTTGCCTTTTTTTTTTTTTTTTTTTTTTTTTTTTATTCTTAGTGCTCAGCACAATGTCTGGCATATGCTAAGTAGTGTTTAATAAATATTTATTGACTGAATGAAAGTAAACTACAGCAGAACTCCATATTACAACTCTTGTGTCACAACTAGAAAACAATTTGTATTGGATGCAATTGGAACACTTGTGTGACTTTCTCTATCAAAAGTAAGCAACATGTAAAGTAGCAGAGGTGGCAGAAAGTGGATTAATCAAAGGCCAAGGTAGCAAGACATAACTAGTAACAGAACAACCATGCAAGGGGTTTGAGAGCTGAATACAATAAATGTTCAAACTGCTTAACTACAAGGATAGAAATTTTAAAAAAGAGAAAGTGAGATTAAAGCAAATATGATGACCTAAGAGAGGGAGGGACAAGTGGGCTGGAATGATTGGAGATCACAGTGAGAGTGAATAGATTTAGGAGGGATGAAGCACAGGAAAGATGTAAAGTTAGGAGATTATAGTGGGTTCACAATCATATAAATAAAAGACTAAGTCATGTTCAGATTAAGAGTATGACCAACATTTTGTATGGCTGAGATAAAAGTGAAAGTCATTCTTGAGAAGATAGGAGATCAAAGTGTTTGTGAGAACAGCAACATGAATATTTAAGTCCCCAAGTGTAAAAGTAGGAGTTGGACTGGAAAAGAAAACTATGAAACTAAATACTGAAGAAAATAGAACACCCATTTCTATTAAGTGTGCACACACACAACTTCCCAAATGCACACATTTTCACACAGAGTAGAAAATATAGGAAGGACCTTTCTTTAAAATACATCTCTCTAGTTAGACAGATATATGGAAAGATAAACAGATAAAAGGACATATACACATATATGTAAATATGTGTCTCAAGAACATCAAATATAATGTTAACTCATTTCCTTTAAAATTGGGATGAAAAAAGGAAGCCCATTGTCATCACTTTTATTTGACAATATTAGAAATTCCCTGCTATAGCAGGAAAACAAAAGAAATTAGAGAACAGAGCATAAAAAAAATGTTCATTTTGCATTTCATAAGAGCATTTTTAAAGAATCCTAGAGAGTCAACTAAAAATTAAATTAAGCAACTTAAGCTACTTGGAGAACGGAAACCATGTAATCACCATCATTTCTATATAATATCCAGCAAGAGAAAGAAAAATTCTATTAAAAAAAATACTGCTGGTAAAACAATGTTCTATTTTTTTTTTTTAGATAAAACCCTCTGACAAATAAATCATATAATGGCTTAAGTGCATGTAAGTACTTATTACATGCCATTTTCTTAATTCAATAAAATTCCTTAATCAAGAATGAAAAGTAGTAATATGTTTGATTTTTTATTTCCCACATAACTTGTGGCTTTTCCTAGAAACATTTCTCTATTTTCAATTCTTGATAGCTGTAAGTTAATTTCAACTATAAAACTATATTATCAAAAACAGGTATAAATAATTTGTAAATAATTATTATAGAAATAGCTACCTCTGTCTCCCTTATTCAATCAAACAAAGCACCTATTGATACTGTCATTCAAGCAATGATCTTTAAGATCAGAAGCAGAAAAAACAAAGAAAACAGAAGACCTTGAGGGAGCTGACCACAAGCAATCAATTCTTACCCCCCAAAATCTATTTTTAAGGTAGAAGAATCTATTCATATGCTAAGTCTCTACCCTCAAATTCACCCTTCAACATTTTTTTTCTTTAACTTTCCTAGATTATGCATTCATTCCCTTTAAACTTCTACTAATTAAATTAAAATTAAACTCAAATAGCAAATAATCTTGAAAGGATTAAAAATTATTCATTTTCATATTTTTTCTGCATCAGTTCAATCTAATCGTTTCCCTCTAGTAACTTGCTATCATAATTTACATTAAAGAAATACAAATTTTGATTGTGAAAAGGGATATATAGAATAAGAAAGGAAGCACATTGAAAAGTTGAGTAGAACTGAGTGTAGTTCCAAAATGGGAGTTTAAGGCAAATTGAGAGTACCGGAATTTTTATTTTACAAATCCATAGTGTAATTACCATGCATTATTGTATATTATGCCATTATTTGCTTTTATGTCTTATCACTCTACTATATTGCATGCTCTATATTGCATTCTCTACTATCTTGATGTTGTCATCAGGAACCAACCTTAGTTAAATTTAAGTTTTAGTGCCTCCCTCAGTATTTTGTACACATTATGCACTATATAAATTTTTTAATGAGTGAGTAAAATTAGCACTTGGCAAGAAAAGCTACTACCCTTTAATGCAACAATTTCACAACTGGGTGTTCAATTTAAGAAAATAAATGACAAAAGAGGCATATATATTCTCAAACATTTGCATCAGAACTCTTTGTAAGAGCAAAAACTGTAAACAAAGTGAATGCCCATCAGTTGGGGGGAAGACTAAGCAATTAATGGTATGTGTATGTAGTAAAATATTATTACATCCAAAAGATAATGAATATGAGAAATTCAGAGACATATTAGACTTTTTTGAAGTGATACAGAAGAAATGTTTATGTGGAAGAAAGTGTTTTGTAAAGACTTTCTTAAAGGAAAAAAAAAAAAGGGGGCATTAGGAAGTGAAAAAGCAGTACAGATTTGGAATGGACAGTAAATGCCAACTAATTCCCAGAAAGAGGGAAGAAAGTATTTTCTTTATTCTCTTTATATATTATATGACCTCACTTAAAAACCTTTAGTTAAGATTAATAAAAACCCTAACTCATTTATGTAGTGCTAAATTTAAGGATGACCAAAAAAACTTTGAAAATTCAGCTATAATAGGTTACCTATATTCAATTACACAAATATTTCTTGATTAGTCTAAGAAAAAAAAAGAAAATTTCCCTGGGAATATGAAATTGATTTTCAAACAAAAATTAGAAAAGAACACAATTTATTTGTCACTTGAGAATGGTGTACAGCAGTAAATCTTTATGAGAACCTTTTAACAAAATCAGGAAGTTTGAGGAAAAGATCCAGTCTTCTTAATTTTAGATTGGTAGTGCATGCATCATGGCTTCAGACATGGTAAGGACAAGCTGAAGAGAGGGCTGAACTTCTGGGAATCCTAGGGTCCTGCCAAATGAGTCAGTTGTGTTCTGTTTCTCTTTCACTCAAAGAGGAAGATCATTGAGCCAAAGCAAGCTACAAAGTTAGGACAATAGCTTTCATAGAGAGAAAGAATTACTGGCCTGCTATGTGCAAATTAATATCATGACTCTTAATATTTCAAATTTTTTTTAAAAATAAAAAGTCACATTGAAGGAATTAGGGTAGGTAATGAGGAAACAAAACTATCACTCTGGGCATAGCATATGATGGTATTTAAAGAGTCCTAGAGAATTAATTAAAAACTACTACAAACAATAACTTTAACAAAGTTGCAAGATATGAAACAAACCCATAAATCATCAGCATTTCTGTGTTACCAACAAAACTCAGTAGCAAGAAACAGAAAGCCAAATCTCATTTAAAATAACTGTAGATAATATAAAGTATTTGGAACTCTACCTGCCAAAACAAGCCTATAAACTATATGAACACAATTACAAAAACTTCACACGCAAAAAAGTTAAAGCTAAACAATTGGAAGAATATCAAATGCTCATGAGTAGGCCGAGCAAATATTTAATCTACTTATTCAGTACAGTAATCAAACTGCCAAGAAGTTACTTTACAGAGCTAGAAAAAATAACAACAAAATTCATCTAAGAACAAAAGGTCAAGAATGTCAAGGGAATTAAGAGAAAAAAATGCAAAGTAAGGTGACCTAGCCTTACCAGATCTAAAACTGCATATTACAAAGTAGTGGTCAACAAAAACATTTGGTATTGGCTAAGAAATAAAGTAGTGGATCAGGGGAATAGATTAGGTTCACAAGACACAATAGTCAGTGACTATAATAATCTAGTGTTTGATAAACTTAAAGATTCCATTTCCTGGCACTAGAATTCATTATTTGACAAAAGTTGGTGGTTAAAGTGGAAAATAGTATGGCAAAAACTAGGCACTGACCCACATCTTACACTCTATACCAAGATAAGGTCAAAATGGATTCATGATTTAGACATAAAGGATAAAGCAAATTAAGAGAACAAGGAATAGAGGTTCTTTTCACATGTGTGGAGAAAGAATGTATGGCCAAAGAACTAAAGAATATTATGAAATGCAAAAATGGATAATTTTAATTACATCAAATTAAAAATTTTTTGCACAAAGCCAATGCAGTCAAAATTAAAAGGGAAGCAGAAAACTGGGGGGAAAACTATTTCTGATAAAGGCCTTATTTCTTTTTTGTTTTTTTGCTGAGGCAATCGGGGTTAAGTGACTTGTCCAGGAGGAGTTAAGTGTCTGAGGCCAGATTTGAACTCTCTGTAAGACTTAGCAGAAGCAATAAAATAGCAGAAGCCTTGGAAGCTTTCAGTCCAAAGTTGTGCAAGTTGGAAAAAGATTTTGGGAGACCCTATGCTAGCACTCAGCACAGGAATGAAATCAAAAGAATGAAAATATAGGTAGAAAATGTTAAAGATCTCATACGAAAAATAGTTTGGGGAGAGATAATTTAAGAATTACTAGACTACCAGAGTCATGATCAGAGAAAGTCCACATTATAATTCAAGAAATTATCAAGGAAAACTGCCCCATTTTTCTAAAACCAAACAGTAAAGTAGAAATTCATTGAACAACTCTTAATGAAGATCCCAAAATGTAAACTAGACACCAGAGTTCTCAGATCAAAAAGAAACTGTCAAGTTTAGCAAGTAACAGGGTAAGGGACTTAGAATATGATATTCTGGAAGGCAAAGGAGCTAGGATTACCACTAACAATAACCTACCCAGCAAAATTGAGTATAATTCTTTAAGGGGAAAAAGTTACACATTCAATGAAATAGAAGACTTTTAAACATTCCTGATAAAAAGGCAAGAAATGAAGAGAAAATCTGACTTTCAAATTTAAGGCTCAAGAGAAGTAATGTAGGGGTAATTAAATGGTTTAGTAGATAGAGCACTGGCCCTAGAGTCGGAAGGACCTGAGTTCAAATTTGACCTCAGACACTTAACACTTCCTAACTGTGTGATCCTGGGCAAGTCACCCCCTCCCCCCCCAAAAAAGGTAAACGTGATAGAGAATTCACCAAGAAATCAGGTAATATTAAACTTTATGGAGATATGAGACATGTAACTCCTTAGGAGTTACATGGGAGTGAGTTGATTAGGTTGTGATGATCTAAAAAAAATCAAGAAAAAGGGATGTTCTAGAAGGGGAAGGGAGAGGAAGAATTGGGGGAAATTATGTCACATAAAAGACATATAAGAAAGAGCTTTTACAGTAGAGGAGAAAATGTAGGGGAACACCTGAATCCCACTCTCAACTAACCTGCTTCAAAGGGAAAAACTATATATACACAATTGGTTAAAGAAATCTATCTATGGGGAAACTAAAGGCATAGTGGATAGAGCACTAGTTGTAGAGTAAGGAGAATTCTGGCCAAATCACTTAACCTCAATTTGCTTCTAGAAAGGAAGGTGGAAAAAAGGAGGAAGGGAAGGAAGATAAAGGAACAGGGGAGAAAGAGACAGAAGTCTATCTTACTCAAAAGGTAAGTAAGTGGGGAACAGGATAAACGAAAGGTAAGAGAGTAACAGAAGAAAATGAAGAGAGGCAGTGATTGGAAGCAAAACTAACTTTTGGGGAGGGATAGGGTAAAAAAAAAAAAAGAAAAGAAAAAGAAAAACATAAGCAAAAGAAAAGCAGGATGGAGGGAAATGCGCAATTAGTAATCATGTTAATGTTATGGAATGACATGTTAATGGTATGAACTTAACCTTAAAGCAGAAGCAGGTAGCAACCAGAATCCAACTATATATTGTTTACAAGAACCACACTTGGAACAGAAACACACTGTTAACATAAGGGGTTCAAACAAAATCTATTATGCTTCAGTAGGAAAAAAAGGCAAGGGCTGTAAGTCATCTCAGGAAAAATAAAAATAAAGTAGATCTAATTAAAAGAAATAATCAGGGAAACTGCATTTTCCTGAGAGTTACCATAGGCAATGAAGTAATAAATTCTAAACATATATGTACCAAATGGCAGAGCAGCCAAATTCTTAAAGGAAAAGTTTAATATGTTACAGGAGTAAATAGATAGTAAAGTTATACTAGTGGGGGACCTCAACTTTCCCCTCTTAAGAGTTCTATAAATCTAACCAGAAAATAAATAATAAAAAGTTATGATGATGAATAAAATTTTAGAAAAGTTAGACATAATAGAGTTCCGTAGAAAACTGAATGGAAATAGAAAGGAGTCTACCTTTTTTCCTTAGGTATACATGGCACTTTCACAAAAATAAGACATAAATACCTCACAAACAAGTGCAGAAAAGCAGAAATATTAAATGTACCCTTTACATATCATAATGTAATTTTGCATTAAATAAGTGGCTGTGGAAATAGATTAAAAATTAAATGGAAACTAAATATAATCCTAAAGAATGAATAGGTCAAAGAACAAATCATAAAAACAATCATTTCACCAACAATTATGACAATGAGACAACTTACCAAAACTTAGGGGATGTAGTCAAAGCAGTACTTACGGGAAAATATTTATCTCTAAAATCTGATATCAATAAAGGGAAGATCAATGAATTGAGCATGCAGTTGCTTTTCTAAATATGTAATCATCCCTATTAAAAATTATCTTGTTAGATGCATTCTACTCTTGTAATCTATGGAGATCTTTCTAAATCCTGATTCTGTTATTCAAAAATTAGTTATCCCTCCAAGCATCCTATAGTCTACCAAATCTAAAAAACATTCAAACATTCAAACTATGCCTTCATCAAATTAGGAAAAATGCTCAACAGAAGACAAGTACAAAAATTAAAGTATTAGAGATGTCATAAATATTGACATCAATATACAATTCAGAAATAATCTAAATCTAAAATTCATTCTACCTTTCTCAATTTTGTCCACAAAAATAACAAGACAATGAAATGTCTTCTTAAAATCTAATTATGCTATGTCTTTGGAATTTCCCTGATCTGCCAGTCTAGCAACACTGTCAAAAAAAAAGAAAGAAAAAGGAAAGAAGTCAGTCCAGTTTAACTTGTTCTTTAATTAAGCTATTCTGGCTCATAAGCCATCAATGCTTTCTTTCCAAATGTCCATAAACCATCCTTTTAATAATCCATTCTAGAGTTTAAACAAGAATCAATTCTACCATTTAAAGAATCTTTTATCCCCACCTTTTAAAAACTGGAATGGCATTTAGCTTTCTCCAGCAGCACAGCACGAATCTCTTATGCTCCATGATTTCTTAAACATCACCATGAGTTCAACACTAATACATATTATAATTTCCATATCCTGAAATGCATAATTCATCCTGACTTGATGACTTGAAATCATTGAAAGCAATATGATACTTCATCACTTCATTTATCTGCAGTTTAAATGTACTATGAACCATTTTTGTTTTATGAAGGATATTGTTGTAAAGTAAGACTAACAGAAGCAAACTAGTTGAGTAATACTGGATTCTTTCTGCCACTATCCTCATTCAATCAATTCCAGATAACATACCTATCCCATTATTTAATCTTCAACATAATTTTAAAAGATTTTTTTAATGACCTCCGCATTTAAGATAAGCCTCAGGATAATTCTATGCTTATTTCTTACTTGTTTTAAAAAGCATGTCCCTTCTTTTGTATTCATTTTCAGTTACCTATGTTTATTTCCATTGTCTGTACATCAACTTTAAGAGTTGTTCAATGTGTTTTGTGTATCCTTAATACTTTCTTCAGACAAGGAGCTCTTTTCTTCCTCCATCACTCATTTTTAATAACTACCTTCCTCAGCACATTCCATTCCTCTTCAATCAACTTACCTTACAGAATCTTACAGCATGCAACCATATCTATCATTTCTCTAAATTTTGAGACCCAGCCTCAAGTCTTAAGATAAGTGCCAACCTATGATTTGTTTTTATGTTGTTCTTGTTTTTTAAACAGGGAACTTCCTATCACTTCTATTTTATCCACTAGTTTGAACTCAAATCCAAAATTGCACTTCCCTTTGTGATTTCATTTTTCAGAACATGGAAGAAGTCATCATCATTCAAGACAACTTTATTTTTCAGCTGGCTGAACAAATGGTGATTTTTAGTAAAAAGAACACTCCAATATATAGCTGAATATATATATATAACAGAACAGATAATTTAAACACCCCTATATAACTGAACAGATAATTTAAACACCCCTATCACTACTATACCACATCTGAACCAGCTCTTTATCTTACTCCCAGAATTCATTATCTGGGTGATCTATTTCATTATTTCTACTATAGTATTACTTCTACCTTTTACAACCTTGTTTAAATATTCTTTAACATAATTTCCCTCAAAAATTTCCATATAAAATTATATATTAATTATATTTTTAACCAAAATGTTCCAAAGATTGACCTTTGAGAACCAAATTGTAGTCAGTTACCAATCATGTAGAATTTACCTCCTTTGTGCAAAGACCTCTTTCACATTGTTACACAAAATCTGTGCATCTGTAGACTGCCAAGGCATATTGCTGTCCTTTTTTCTCAATGTTATATAAATTACTATGAATCTTCACTGCTTTTCAAATTACTATGCTGCATCTGCCATGCATCTACTATTCTGGATCTGCAAAATCTGTTTCTGTCCTATCTAGCTTAACAGTTAAATCAAAAAGTTTTCTTCCCCTCCAATTTCAGTTCTAAACTTTTAAATGGGGGGAAAAGAGGGAAGAAGGGGAGCAATAGCAGCACATATCAAGTGTTGCCTTTCAATAAATCATAATGCAGTAACTTTAGAGCTGCTTGTTCTCCAAAATTAAGGTCTCTCCATACTGGGTCATGTGGGATCAAAAACCATTGCAACCTTCTAATCTTCAGAGTAGAAAGGGTAAATAAGATGAGGAAGACTTGAAGCCAAAAATGAGTAAAAAGATTCTAGCTATTCCAAATTAATTTCTATATAATTCACTCAATATGATTTATTATATGACAAACATTTTGCTATATACTAGAAGAAACTAAAATAAATGAAACATGATCCCTGCCCTAGCTTATTATTTAATAGCAAGAAATAAAATAGACAAATATGTAATATTATACAGAATATAAAAGAAATCCTAAGCAAGATGGAAAAAAAAAACAGAAAAAATTATTTCTGATTAAACAATCAAAGAAATCTTAATGAAGGAAATAGCACTTGATATATGGGCATATTTTCAAGAAGCAAAGATGGGAAAGGGTAATCCAGGCAAAGGAAATGGCAAGGGAAAAAAGTCACAAATCATTGTAGAAAGCAATCTGATATTATAACCAAAAATTCACTCAACTATGCATATACCCTTTGTCCTTGACCCAATGATACCACTAACTAGAGCTATATACCCAAAAGAAATTAAGCAAGAATAAAAAAGGATCCATATTTACAAAATATTTATAGCAGCTCATTTCTTTTTTGATGGCAAAGACCTAGAAACTAATTAAGTGTCCATCAATTTTGAGGAATGACTGACCAAATTATGGTAGATAGAATGGAACACTACTGTGCCAAAAGAAATGATAAAAGTGACAATTCAGAAAAAACCTATAGCAGAACCAGAGAACAATTTACACTATTACAACTTTGTAAAGACAAACTATGAAAAGAAAAGAACTTTAAACACAATGACCAACAATTTCATTATGTGGCATGCTACTTGCCACAAACTCAGGATATAGAATGATACTGAGATATATAGATATAAATATAGATATAGATTTCTTATATGCTCCATGAAGGAATTTGTTTTCTGTGATCACACATATTTATTTTAAGAGTATTGGCAGCTAGGTGACACAATGAATAGAGTGCAAGCCCTGAAATCAGTCAAGTTCAAACCCAACCTCTGATACTTCCTAGTTGTATAATCTCTTGATAAATCTCAACTCCATTTGCCTCATTCTCCTATCTATAAAATGGGGACAATAGCAGCCTCTACCTCAGGGATGTTGTGAACATCAAATGAGACAGTAACTGAAATATACTTGGAACAGTGCCTGATAAAAAGTAAGCATTATATAAATGTTAATTATTCTAAATTTAGTTAAAAAAAAAAAAAGAGGCAGGCAAGCATTAAACTATTATAAGGAAAAGATAGTGTAGCTTGGTTGAATGGAGTATGTACAGAAATATAAAGAAACAGGGCTAGAAGCAGGGAGGTAACCAGAGGTTTTTCTAGCCAGGCTTAAAAATAAGCCTGAAAAAGATTAGGCAGAGGTGTAACATGTTCATAGCTGAGCATAAGGAAATTAATTTTGTAATCTATAGAATGGATAGGTAGGAAATACTAACCACATACCACACAAGGATGATTAAGAATCTAGAGAAATTATGGAGATAGAATAACAGGATAAGGGAACTGACTAGATATGAATGAGAGTTGAGAACATTTAGTCAAAAAATAACTGAAATTTTACATGGGGGAAGAGGAGAAAAAAAAAAAAGAACAGTAAATTAATTTAAGCCTCTAGACTTATGGTAATTGCAACATATTTTAGAGAGAAGTTGATGATTTTTTTTTAATTACACTAGAGTAATTAAATAATTAATTAGATGTAATTTAAAAATAATTTTTAAAATTAAATTATAAATTATTGAGGTGTGAAAAAAGTAGACAAGGCAAATGTTGACACTACCTGGATTTCATTTAACAAAATCTCTTTAGGATTCTCTGAGAGAACAAGGAGACCATGGGGCAGAAGAGAATGGAGGAGGGGATGAATATGAATGTTAACAGGTTGATTTGCAGGAAGAGAACAGTGTGCACAAAGAGTTGAATGATGTCTACCTTGAGAGAAATATCTAGTGTGACACAAACCTCTGTTAATCCAATTCTCTCAAGCATTTTTATCAAAATCTCAGATAAAGCATGTTCTTTAAATCTTAGGCCAGCACGAAAGTCAAAGGAATAGTTAATAAACTAGATTTTTTTAAAAATATGGATTCAAAATTTCTAAGAGAGAAAATGTAAAACTAACAAGGACAAAGCCCACATTTGGAGTTTTTTGGGTTTTTTTTGTTTTTTGTTTTTTTTTTAAATAATTATAGAAATACAAAATGAGGAAAATGACAAAGATAGTTCATCTTTGAACTCTTGAGAGTTTGGGAGTTTTGGTAGATTATAATTAAGTGGATGAGGTAAAAAAAAATTAAAAAAGAAAAACAATGCAGTATTAAAATAAAATTTTTTTTTGTCTTGAAAGTTCACTTATACTATGCAGGCACATCTGGAATACTATAATCAATCAAATCAAGCATTTATTAAGAGCCTACTAAGTTCCTGGTACTGTTCTAATAAGCCCTGGACATAGAAAGGTCTGAACAAAAGACAAACAAAAAACAAAAGTCCATTCTTTCAAGAAGCTCACAGTCTAATGGGGGAAAACTACCTACTAAGTGTGTACAAACAAGATAAATTGGAGATAATTTTAAAGGGAAGGTACTAAGATTATGAAAGACTGAAAAAGCCATATTGCAGAAGTTGGAACTTAAACTGACATTTGAGGAAAATCAATGAAACTAGGAGGTAGAAATGGCGAGAGGAACATGAAAATGCCTAGAGAATGGAAAAGAAATAGCAGAGTCAGTGTATCACAGAATATGTGAGAATGAATAGGGTCAGTTCTGGACACTTACTAAAAATCTGGAGGTTTTCTATTAAGAAGTGACTTGGATTGTTGAGAGGCCAACAAACATTACATGAAGATTTTTTTTTTTTAATCTAGGCCGTTATAAGACTGTGAGGAAGAGTCCCTATCTTTATTTGAAAGTATGTCATGTAGAAGCAGCTAGTTGGTGCAGTAGATAAGAGCAGAACTCTTAAGTCAGGAGGACCTGAATTCAAATTTGGCCTCAGACATTTAACACTTCCTAGCTGTGTGACCCTGGGCAAGTCACTTAACCCCAAATGCCTCAGCCAAAAAAAAAAAAAAAAAAAAAAAGGTATGCCACGTGAAGAGTCTATATATTCTATGTAACAGAACTAAGACTAATAAAGCAGATTTTATGGATACAAATACAAGCTGTTTAAAAATAGCAGCTCTTGATACCTGACATAAAAATTATTACTATTATTTCCCTAAACTAGAAGTACATTGGCCCAACACTGGAGTTTGAGACAAAATAAGCCATTTTCAGGTTTCCTAGCCTCATCTTTATTCACATATCTTTTCCCACCAGGTTTATTTCCTCAAAGTTATAACCTTATTACAAAATTAAGACGTTTTATAATTAAGATCACCTAAGAAAAAGGTCAAGTGTTCATTATATGACATTAAATGATTCAGAAATTATATAATCATGCTTAATTGTAAGGAGCTAAAAAATAGTTTCACATTCAGTCTTAAATAGCATGTTAAAATCAGTAATGTCAAGGAATGATTCTATTCTAATCCTGTCATGAAAAAAAAGACAAAAATACAAAATTGTAGCTTTGTAGCAATTCTAAAATTCTATGAACTAGGAATTTCAATAGCTATGAAACACGGGTCAGAATTGGTCTGAAGTAAAAAATCATTTGTTGGATACTATGCTGATTCAGAACAGAAAAAAACAAAACAAAACCTTTTTTCTTGTTTTCCTAGATAATCTATAGAAAATATAACTGTCTTGGGGGATGAGGGAAAATTTTTTTAAATCCATGCACTGGAGTTGTTTTAAATAGGAGTTTAAAAAATAGATCATGGGAGGATATTTTACAAAATAAGTCCTGAATATTTTCATATATAATTTCTGAAGAAATTTTTTAAAATTCTGAATACTTCAGCTATTTGAAATCAGGAAACAAAAACTAAGATGCATGAAAATTATTCAATGTAAAATTTTTCTCACTGGTAATATTTACAAAGAGAGATGTAAGTTTTCAAATAACACCAGAATACTGTTGTTAAATGCATGAAAAGCCATGGCATTGAGCCGTTTAAAAAATTGATTTAAAAATAAAATTCACCCTCCTAATATAAAACAATAGTTAGGTATAGTGTAAACGGCAAAAAACACTTTTTGACCACCTATTCCAGAAGCCAAACGGGGCCTTGGCTGCTCATACTTCCACATGCTCTAGAATCTTTTCAGAAACTACCCTACTTCACAGATTTAACAGCTCCAAGTCCTCACCCTTTGAATGAATAAAAAAGGGGGTGGGGCAGTCTCCTAGGAACAGACGAGTTTTCAATCCAGGTTCGGTAAGAAAGTGCTAAAACCAAATTTACTAATTTAGACACTCGGGAGGAGAAGAGTGGGGCGGAGCAGAAAACAAGGTGTGTCGATGAGGGGAAGGGAAGATGATGGAGAGGTGATTTCACCGTGTCGGAGGTGACTCAGGAGATGAGTTTACAGGGCTTGGAAGAGTGGGAAACTCACTCCCCCTTTCCCAAAAAAGACATTTAAAGGCAATTACGGAGTCCGACCCCAGCAAGAGGTGACGAAGGATGGGGCGGAGAAAGGGGGATCACAGGAGCCGGGAAGGCAGGTTTATCGGGGAAGAGAGGCCAAGGCCGGGGGATAGATTCAGGGGCCCGGTCACTGCCAAGACCAAGGAAGGGGGCGGTCAAGGCTGGAAAGAGGAGCCTCCGAGGGGACTACCAGCGGGAGGAGGCCTCGGCGGAACGAAGTCCCAACCACTGGGGGAGGCGTGGAGCAGCCTGGAGACCGGCCGGGCGGAGGGACGAAGCACTCGAGGCTCCCCGGCTACAACTCACTCACCTGGTTGGTGACCTGAAACGGAAAAAGAAAACGTGGTTCAGGCATCCATTGCTCGGGCTCCTAGGCCCCCTCCGCCCAGCCCGGCCCAGCCCGACCCGCCAGCCCGTCGCTCACCTCGGGATTGGCCTCCAGAGGTAGCCAGCGGTGAGTCTCCATGGCCGGCTTGCTTAGCTTTCGCCTCCGTCTCCCGGCTCAAGCTCTGACAGCCACAGGCACCCTCGCGGCTTCCGCCCCCGCGCCTCCTGACCCGGGGCCAGCCCAACCCACCCGCTTCGAGGGGAGGGGAATGCAGAAAAACAAGCCTGAGTTACGTAAGCCTCTCGTCACCGCGTTTGGTTCCCTGCGCGATTTCTCGGTCTGACTGAAATCTCTTACTGCAACGAAATCAGAAAGGAAAAGTCGAAGCTCAGCGACGGGGAAAAATGACCCTGAATTCGTGGATCGCTCCCCTTCGGCATATACTACTTGGGCTCTCCCAAGTCCCCGAGGCAGAGTAAGCCGCTTCTACGCACGCGCCTGCCCTGCGCCGCGTGGTCTCGGGCTCCCTCTTCTTTTCTGCTCTAGCCACATTCGGAGGCGCTAGGGGGCGCGCGCGTCCTCTTCTGTCTCTAGAAGGATCTAATCTGCTTGCCGGAATAGGCTGCAGACGCTAGGGGGCGATCGTTCCTTTTTGACTTTTCCTTTCCTCGTGGGGAATTTAAGAAGGAATAGCCGATATCTGTTACAGGTTGGATCTAGGCGCATTGAGCCCCAGGTTTCTCGCTACACTATTGTGTGTATCATTTTTTCCTGGAGAATCCGAACGACTGACAAAAGGAACTGGGGTGCTTCCTAACAAACACCGCAGAAGGAGGCGCCCTTTGTCAGCCTACACAGAAATCCTCAAAGGGGGGATGGGGAGAGGGGGAAACAAGTCTCAGTGCCCCGGAGTTCTAGGAGAGGGACATAAAGGAAGTCAGTCATCCAGCGAAAAATGGCTTCCAAAATTGCTGCTCCCCATCGTATTCAAAATCACTTCTGCATAGATGTGAGTGCAAGGGATAATGTTGTAAAAAATTACCTATGCATATGTACTGTCCAAAAATAAATAAATGAAATTTTAAAAATCACTTTTATATAGATGTGAGTGCAAGGGATAATGTTGTAAAAAATTACCTATGCATATGTACTGTCCAAAAATAAATAAATAAATAAATAAAAGAATGAAATTTTTAAAAAAAAATCACTTCTACATAACCTGCCTTAAAGGAATCTGCCTCATCACCCCAAATGACCTTCTACAAAGTGACTTAACCCTGAAAAATTAGGAAATCTGTCATCTGTGCATTAGCAAGAGGATGCTGGGTACATTCAGGACATATTAATATATTCTTGCAACACCAAATTGGACACAAGGCCAGAGAAATGCCATTCTCTAAGATTAAATAAGCATAAAACTAATTGAGATTGTCTGCAGAAGTAATTCACCGTTAAGGGAGAATTTGTGAAGGATGAGATCAGGATTTAAATGTAATTGATATAAAATGAAATGTAATCAATTATAAGTCGTCTAAGAAGATTCCTTGACACAAGTGGCAATTTCTTTTCAGGGATTCTAGAAAAATGCAAAGAAGTAAGAATTTGTCAGTTTAGGCTAACAAATTCTGATGATCCTTTTAGTGACTTTTTTTTTTTTTAAATTTTTTCTTCCCAAGACACAGACATCACTTCTCCCCACTTCAGTAAATTTTTTCCCATTCTCTCCCTCCTGTCCTGCCCCCTCCCAGTCAGTTGTCAAATCTTTTTCTACCTCAATATATCTATCTCATCTGCTCTCTTCTCTACTATGGTGGGGCAGTCACCATCCAAATAACCTTTGCTAGACTACTTGAGAAAGGCTTCTCCTTTCCTCTAAACCAGTGGTCCTCAAACTTTTTAAATAGGGGGCCAATTCACTGTCCCTCAGACTGTTGAAGGGCAGGACTATAGTAAAAACAAAACCTCACACTCTCTCTGCCCCTCCGCCCATTTACCATAACCCGGCAGGCCGCATAAACATCCTCAGCAGCTGCATCTGGCCTATAGGCTGTAGTTTGAGAACCCCTGCTCTAAACCCTCCCCTCTCCAATCCAATCTCCACAGGAATGACAAATCAATAGTTTAACACTACAATATATGTCTGACCAAGTCATTCCAATGATCAAGATGCTTTAATGTTCCCTCCTAATCCCAGGAAAAAGAGAGAATGTAATGGCCATTCAGACTTGTCCCTTATTGCTCCACAATGGTCGCCTCATCCCTTAAATCCCCTTTGCAGCTATCTAGTAATCTAGGCCTAAACAATGAGTCCACCCTAAGACTGAAATTTCTAGGGACTATAACCTACCTGAACTCAGTCTTCAATAATTAACATTTGTGTTCTATCATACCCCCCATCCCAGTAATTCTGAACCACACCATCTCATTTGATTAAACCTCATTTTCCATTCCCCACTTATTCCTATCTTCCTCAATCCCCCACAAGTCCCACTTTAAATCTTCTCACTCTTTCCACTATGCGCTCTAGATTGCTTGCTCTGAAGTTAATAAACTTAAACCATTTCCTTTTTCATGTCTTACATGTTCTTGAACTCACTAAGACCTGCCGTCCTCCACAGCTTGAAGATGTCTTGCTACCCTATGCCATTTCCAGAATCTCCCATTACCACTCCTCTTTTGAAGTTCTTTGAAAACATATTTATGACTCAAACAAGATTCTAGTAGCTGTTACCAACTGACATCCAGGACTCTCTCTCCTTCCTCTATAAATTCAGTACCTTGTTCAGTCTTTCTTTTCTCCTCAATAATAAAAGACTTCAATATACATTGTGTTCATCCCTCAAACACTCTAATTTACCAATTATTCATTACTGATAACTTACTCCTTGACTCCACCTCAGCAGAAAGTCATACTCCTGATTTTCCCTTCACTCAGAAAAGTTCATGTTCATAAAGTCTGAAATTCCTTTATCATTCCACCTCTTCCTTGGCTTTGCAACCTTTAACTCCTCTATTTTCCTCTACGCTTTCCATCCTTCAGTTCTTTCCCAGAGTCACCCTGTGTTACTTATGCTCATCTCTGTTCCCCATCTTGATCCCTGGAAAAGCAGTTGAACTCTACACACTTCTCATTTTTCCAGTCTCCTGCCCCTTTTTTCTATCAACAATGTGCTGTATCAAACCCCAACTTTGTATTGCACTCAATTGCCTCCACTACTATTCATACTCAACTGAATAAAATGGGCAAAAATCATGAAACTCCGCTGACTGGGTCCACTATAAATTTGTCACACATTATCAACTGGGCTATCAACAAGGCAATTCTTTTCCACTTCCCTAAATAGACCAGTCTGCCTCCCTTAATACATTTACAAATCTTTTCATCCCTCTTTAAATCTTCCATGGCTCACCCTCCCTCTATCCTTTGAGCTGAGAACTCTGACATATTTCATTGAAAAAGTTGACCGAGGTGTAGCTAGGTGGTGCAGTAGATAGAGCACCAGCCCTGAATTCAGGAGGACCGGAGTTCAAATCTAATCTCAGACACTTAACACTTCCTAGCTGTGTGACCCTGGGCAAGTCACTTAACCCCAGCCTCAGGGAAAAAAAAAAAAAAAGAAAAAGAAAAAGAAATAGAACTCTCTCCTCTTGATGTGATCTCACATCATTCAGATGTTTCCCTTCCATCTCCTTCTGTATGGAGTGAAAAAAAAAAAGGCTGTATTTTAGCCAAGGCAAATCCTCTACATACTTTTAAAATGCTGATTAATTAATTCCCTACTATCTCCAACAGTTTGGCTCTTTTTAGCCTTTCGGAGTTTAGCCTCTGACTCACCTTCCATCTCTGCATATCTGCCAGTTATTTCTCTACCACCTACAAACATACAGATGTATTCTCCATCCTCAAAAAATCCTCATTTAATTCATTCATCTCTGATCACTATTGTCAACTATCATTCCTGCTTTTATTGGCTAAACTCCTTGAGACCATTTATAATTGCTGCCTCCACTTTATTTCCTCTCCCTCTCTGCTCAATTAATTGTAGTCTGGCTTCCGGTGTCAAAATTTAACTGAAACTGCTTTCTCCAAAGCTACTAGTGATCTTTTGAATGCCAGAACTAAGGGTTTTTTTTTCCTCAATTCTCAGCACTGACCTCTCTGTATCCTTTGAGATTGTCAGTCACCTTCTTTTGATAACTAACGTCTTCTCTTTAGATTTTGAGAACCCATTCTTTCCTAGTTACCTACCTGTCTGACTGCTCATCTCCTTTTTTGAATCTTTATCCAAGTCACTCCCACTGATCATGAGTGCACCCCAAGGTTCTGACTTTTCTCCTATACTTTTTTCTTTAATGAGCTTTCATCTCTCATGGTTTTACCTGTCATTGAGGTGATTCTCATCCTCCCCTCTCTAAACCTTTAGAATCATATCACTAGCTTACCTTATACTCAACATGTCCAAAATTAATTTCTTATTTTTTACTCCCCTGAACCTCCCCTCTTCTTAAGTCCCCTATTATGTTGAAGGTGCCATCATCCTTTCCAGGTCAAAAGCCAGGTGTCCTTCTCAATTCATTGTCTCTTCGCTCTCCAAACAATTCCCAAGTCCTGTGAATTCTACCAATTCTAAGACACATTATATATGTGCCCCCTTTTTCTCCTCTGACTCTGCAACGACTCTGGTATGGGCCCTGATACAGGGTCTTGTTACCTTATACCTGGAATATAGAAAGTATTTTATACTGGTATAAGGACTATAGTAATAACCCTGTCACTAAACTCTCCCTATTCCATTCCATTCTGACTCCAGTGATGTCAAACAAGTAAAACCAGAGGTCTCCTACATAAGAATCTCCCACTGGTGTATATTTACTTAGAAAACTACATATTAACATTATCTGTATTTTATTGTATTTGTATTTATATATTTAAATATTTTCTAATTACATCTGAATCTAGTGCAGGCTGCTCTTGGGAGTATAGAGGACCTCAGAGGCTACAAGGCTACTAAACCCTACATAAGACTCTTTCACTGATGTATATTTACTTAGAAAACCACATATTAACATTAAAATTTGTCTTATTGTATTTGTATTTGCTTTGTTAAATATTTATAAGATTTAATAAATATCAATAAATATTTAATGTTAAACACTCTTGGGGGTGTTGATTACCCCTCACAGCCCACTGCTAATCCAGATTTGACATCTCTATTAACTCAGATGTCAAAATGATCTTCTTAAAGTGTGGCTCCAACCATATCAACTCTTTATTCAAAAGACTTCACTGGCTTGCATGTGGTCTTTTCTCTAGATTATAAATAAATGCAGTAATCACTTAAGAAATGCTTATTGACAACTATAAGTGCCTAGAAGGTGAAGAACTGTTCATTTTTATCTTTGAAATTATGGTACTTTACTGTTGTAATTCATGAGGAGGATGGAAGACAACTAATTAAATTCCTTTGCCTTTTTTCTAAATGGGTGATTTTGTGGGGAGCCAGCAAGCATACTAGAGAAACACATTTATGTACATAATTTGTACATTTGAAGCCAAATTTATTGAAGGATACACAAGTGACTAGATCATGGCTGATAAGGCCATGTTGCTAGCTCTCTCTGTGCCTCCTTTCCTGATGATGTCCTTTTCTAGCCCGTAAAGTGCCAATGTGATCTAGGCTGCCCAATTCCAAGTACAACAGGTGGGCCCAGTGATAGCTGCAAAATGGTTCTTATAAGCAGAAAAGTTCTATTTCTAATGTAGGTTGCTGTTTTTTTTTTTTTTAATGGGATTTCAACTCCCTACCCTTTGCCCCTTTAAAATTTATGTCTCAAGGCAACAAGAAGATTATGTGATGATCAATTCTGACAGATGTGGCTCTTTTCAATAATGAGGTAATTCAGGCCAATTCCAATGGACTTGTGATGGAGAGAGCCATCAGCATCCAGAAAGGATTGTGGGAACTAAGTGTGGATCACAATATAGTATTTTCATTCTTTTTGTTGTTGTTTGCTTGCATTTTATTTTCTCTCATTTTTTCCCTTTTTGATCTGATTTCTCAGCACGATAATTGTGGAAATATATATATATATAGAAGAATTACACATGTTTAGTATATATTAGATTACTTGCTTTCTCGGGGAGAAGGGTAGAGGGAAGGAAGAGAAAAAATTTGGATCACAAGGTTTTGCTAGGGTGAATATTGAACACTATCTATGCATATATTGTGAAAATAAAAAGAATTCACACATTCCTGTAAGTTCTTCACCTTATCTCTCTATTCCATACATTCCCCCTTGTAATATGTACATGATTTTATCATATTCCTATGAAAAATTTACACACTGTTTAAAATCAGTTAACATATCTATACATTGTTTATTAAGTTCAATATCAAGTCCATCCCTTTCTAATACATTCCAGCCTTTTCTCTGAAGAATCATCATTTTAATAGCATCTTCTGTATGCAATGTTTTTGATAGGGATTGTTGAACTATTCTAGTTACTAATGCAATTATACAGGGTAGACATAGTGGCAACAGGATAACACCACTGATTGCAATAAATCCATATCTTTAAAATTACTTCCACCAATTGTCTTGGAAACAGTTATCACAGAACAGATTGGCATTTGGCAGACAAAAATACAAAGAGAAATGAACAAAGATGACAATCTAGGGAAACTGAGGCACAACATTACACACTCTCCTGAATATTTGAATTATTAAATTACCTCCCTTAGAGACCTGAGAGGTCTCAGCACCATAATTTTGACCAACCCAATGTGAAGTAAATAAATCAAAATGAAACTAGAAAATTCAAGGACTAATGGCAAGGGCAAGTCTCTTCCTGGCAACCCCAGAGTTATCAGCCCACATCTCAGAAAGAGAATCCAGTTTAAGATGGACAGTTCATGGTATTAGGTGGTCTTCAGTCATTTGTGCACTTAACTGAGCTTCTGCTTATATAGGGAGTAATAGTGCTCAAGACAGTCATGCTGCCCATGCCAGGAGGGGCACCCCACTCCAGGGAAGAAGGGTGAGGCTTGGAGTAGCTCTAACTGTCCCCACCCAGAGGGTCAGACAGGGCTGTTACTACGACACAGATTTCTGAGCAGAACTATCAGACCATGCACAGTTAGACCATGAAGGCAGGCAAACGCCGAACTTTAGAGGCTTGATCTCAAAATTGCAATATCATCCTTTGAGAATGCTGAAATACCAATTAAGAAACTGGAGTTAGAGGGCTGGAGACTGCCACTCCCAAGTCAGGTGTCTATATCTTGGAGATTTCCTAAAAACAGAAAATCAGAGAATAGTCTGTCAGAGCAATTCCAACAGAATAAGCGATTTCAAAGCTAAAGCATCAAATAACCATCTCACATATAAAGTTCCTATACATCCATAACAGCAATAGTTATACAATTTAACACTTTCCATTCCAAATCTTAAACACACAGTTATAATTTTAACAATAATTCATCAACCTCTTTTCCGCTTCTCCCTTATCAGTCCAAATTACATCAGGAGTAGGGGCGATGGTCTCAATCTAAGATACTTCAGGCTGAGAAATGGGCGAAGGCTCTCAATCCATCCAGGGGGTGGGTGTGGCGTGCTAACAGCTACCAAAACTGCAGATGGGCTGATCCATGTCTCAGAAGAGGTTCAATAATCTGTAATTTGACCAAGATATAGAACCAAAAAAAAAAAAAAAATCTAACAAGATTAGAACAGTCTAAGATAGAAAGACTTGATTCACCAGACTGCTGCCAAACGTGAAGAGCCAGCAGCTAAGTTTGCTTCACAAGGCAGGCAAACAGCCTTCAGCTATATTCCCAATAAATAAAACAGCAGTTAGATTTCACAGACCATTGTTAATTGTCCTTTCATTGGTTGGAAACCTTTTAAAAGCAAAACACAAATATCCAGTAACAGATTTATTTTTATTATTATTATTATTATTATTATTATTATTATTATTATTATTATTATTATTATCCAGTAACAGTATTCATTTGCCTAAGCATTTAGGATATAATGCTTACATATAACCAGGTTGGAAACAACAAGATATAACATAATTGAATTGCATTAACAGTTTCTATTGACCATTGCTCTGATCATAGAAATCAGTCACAGGAAGAAAAAATGCAAGAACATAACTATAACATAACATAAGCAGTTAAAACTCAACCTTTAGCACATCAGAGAATGGAGCTTTAAAACTCCCAAATAGTATTAACTATAAGCCCAAGAAATTTTGTCTCCAAAGTTTCAGATAAATCCCAAACAGTTATTTACCATGACCTTATATCGGTAACAGTAAGAAATTTATCCCAGAAAATTCACACAATTCTTACATATCCAAGTAAATGTTGAATTTTGAATAAATTGAATATTATACCAATCATCTTGCTTTTAAAATATCCAATACACAGAAAAATCCCAAACTACATATTGTTCCTAACAAAAATATTTTCAAAAGGACGAAGGCAAAAACTATCATTCTTGGAGTCCCTTTCAGATAACTGGCAGCAATAGTTAATTAAAACTTCCTATTTTCACATAAAAGAATTTGCAAAGTTCTTGAAAACATCAGTTAAACTTTTTTTGAAATAACACTTTCAAACTATATATCACATTTCTGATTATATTCTTTAATATTGATAACCATTATGTATCTAAAGAAACAAATTTTCATTCAATTAACATCTTGTAAGAGCAGCCTGTTCCTTTAAATCACAGTTTGCTTTCTTCAGCCAAAGGAACCAAGTAGCTGCAGCATCTTTTCACTGCTGCTCTTCCTCCTTTCCCCCCTCCCCTGAAAAACACATCCTGTTTCACAGCTGTCTCTCTGTGACTGCCCTTTCCAACCAGTTCCTTCTTTTTCCCACTGATTTCTTCTTGAAATCATTTGCTCCTATTAATCAATCCTTCTTAAATCACTTTCATTCTCCTGTTCCATCTTTCTGTCTCTCTCCTACAGATACCTACTTGCTCAAACCTTCTCTGACATACTTTAAACACTCCCAAATCAATAACTCTTCTGACTACATGCTCCCTTTAAACTATTAATTGCTTTTGTAAATCAATCTTTCTTTTCCCTGTCCTTTAAATCACATTTTTAAAATTTTAAACTTCAAGATTCACAATTAACTTTAAACCAAATTTCATAAAACTTATAATATAGTTTGCAAATTACCCAATACTTCTAGAAAGCAACATACCATTTAAGTAGGGAGATACAAAAACGACCCCCCCTTAAGGTAAGCTACTGGCATTTTGCTTACTAACCTATATTTTTAATTTGAAGTCCAACCAAATAATAAAGCAAAAAAAAAGTTTTTCTCTTCAGTTGTAAAGGCCACAATATTCAAACAATTCTTAAGATTTTATACTCATAATAAATCTAACATGTGCAAGGCAATAGTAAAATTATTTCCCCCGATTGCAAAATTATAGTACCTCTTTAAAATATAGTAAGTTCCCAAAACTCTTAATCAAATGTTGCAGACCAACAAGTACCAAGTTTAGCCTTCTTAAACTTTCTGTTCTCTAATTCCATGAAAGCAAACTTGCTAATAATGATTTTTCTTTCTTCTGTCTTTTTTTTTTTTTTTTTTTTTGTCTTTTTCTGTCTTCTGGGACAATTTTTTTCTTTTCTTTTTAGAAGCATGCCTAGTTTTTCCACAGATCCAACAAGTCAGAGAGCCCTCATGTTCAGCTATTTACCTCTTTTACTCTATTTTTATTCTACCTTTCAATATCTGCAATTTCTTATTTCCAATTTTAAGTTTCCATTCTTAACATACATACCAATTTAAAGTTATTTTAAAATTAACCAGTACTTTAGTTTGTGAAATTTCCTAGAATCTACTTAGATATTCCATTCAAACTTCTTTTCTTTAGTAAGCCAGGAAAGAGTGAAGCACCAATCCTTGCTTTACCTTGAGATTTTTTAATCTGGCAGGATTCCACAAGCCTGAGTTCTGATAACAGGCTTCTTGCTTACAGGAGTTTTTACTCTGAATGAATTCCAATTCCAATAATTCAGCCTGATATTTTTCTAAGCCTGTAACACAGAGGCTGAATTGTTTATCTCTACAAGCTTGCTAACTTTTAACACAGAACACAGAACACAGAACAAAGCAGACATACACACACACAGACACATGCTATTTCCATCTTTCATGTACAGATTTAAGTCTGATATACCCAAATAGTCTTGGGAATATCCTCCCAGTTTTCTTCCCTTTTATATCTGGGAAGTTCATCCCAGTCTTGAATTCCCTAGCTAACTTGCTAATACAAATTCTTGGACTCCTTCTATCCCATTTTACCACCTTGGACCCAATCCAGGTGTTGGTGGAGGCCCTTTGTTACCCTCATGCCCCACAGCCACCCAAAACCTTCCTTAGGAAAGTCCTTTCCTTGGGGTCTAAAGCAGTCCCAACACAAAAACAAATTTAGGAGGGTCTCCCTTGACCAGCCAATGGACCCCCAGATCACCAAGAGCATTATCTTGAGTACATGTGTAAATATCTTTCAGGCTGTGATGCCGGACATCAGGACTCTACTTCCTTCAGTCTTCAATTCTGCTTTCCACTGAGTATCTCTGCTTCAGGTCATTGTCCAAGAGGGGAAGGAGGATGCTCACCCAGAGCCAGAGACCATAAAGAAAACTACTGTGGGCCCCTGTCCCTGTCTGGGGTGCACACAACCACCTCACCCAAAGACCCCATCCTGGAGAGCCCCCAACTGTGAGAGATGTAGAAGACCCTTACCCAAAATGACTACTCAGAGATAAAAGCAGAAAGGTTGTTTATTAAATCTCCAGAGAATGAGCTGTCCCATCACAAGATAAGGGAAAGAGAAAGCTCATGGTAGGAGGGCTAAAGAAATAGTAAAGATACACAGCTTTTATACAAGAGATTACATCACAAGTAAGAGAGCATTGAGAAGGGGAGGGGAAGCATCTAATTGGTTGTTGCTATCCGGAGAGATTGGAATGGAAGGTTTCTGTTTCCCCAAAATCACCCGATTTCTAGGAAACAGAAAATCAGGCCTTCAAGCTTCAGATAATTCAGCAGACAGTGGTCAAGCTAATAACTAAATATTGATAAATATCAAATACTGATAAATATCATCAGCTCAGGTTAAGTAAATATATTTATAGCTGGCCAAGGCTCAAGTAAATATGGGCCTGCACATATTATATAGGTTATAAGGGAAACACAGAAATAATGAAAATAAAATACAGAAAAAGAATTCACACATTCTTGTAAGTTCTTCACCTTCTCTCTATTCCACATAGAAGGAAAAAAGGAAGGAAGGAAAGAAAAAAACTCTCATGGAGTTCAGGGAAGCCACTTGGGAATCCAAATGGCAGGAGTCTAGCAGGGGGGTGAGGGGGTGTTGCTATGCTGTGCTGCAAGCAGTCACTGTTTCTCCTTCTTATTGTGTATGTTATTTCTTGTCTCAGTCTTTCATGATTGGCTTGATTTTCCTTTCAGTTGATTTAGAAAGAAAAAGTGTTTCATCTCTCCTACCAGCCCCCATTCATCACAGCCTCCTTTGTCAAAAAAAAAAAATTGACTTATTTTTCTAGAAATATCTAGATTGAAGTCTTCTCTTATTACTTCAGGTGAATGATAAAACGGAACCAACAATTTTCCCAAATGGGACTCATGCTGGAAAAGTTGCCCTGATGAAGGTGTATTACAGTTGAAAAAAATTCATTTCTTTGTCAGGTTTCCCTTTTCCCTCATTATCTTTCTTTGTTTCATTTGAGTAATGAAACACATAGACTAGTAACCATATATACTAAAAAAAAAAAAAAAAAAAAAAAAGAATGAAAAGAAAAAGAAAAGGAAAAGGAAAAAAAAGCAAACAAAATATTAGGAAATGAAGATTGGGGGAGGGGGGAGAGGGAGAATTAGGAGACAGTATACTTCTTTCCAGAAAGGAGGGATGGGGAAGAAGGAAATGAGAAATCAGCAGTTTTTTCTCCATATGAATTTTGCAAAGAGATAATCTACCCAGACATGTTCAAAATGACAACTTCATAGCTGCATGACCTCTTCCATTTCCATGCTAATAGCTCTCCAAAGTCTCTGCTTTCCCATTCTCCTGATATATTTGCTTCCATTGGGACTACGATTTCCTTATAGTACCTCTTATTCAGTCCAGTTTTCCCTGTTTATATGCTTCTATTGACTCCTGGTGCAAATAACAGTCATTATAATGACCATCCTACCTTCTACCACCTATGTTCTCCTCCATATGGCTTATTCCAGTGGTGTCTAACAAAAATAGTGGCAAATAGCCACTACTCAGAACATAACAGTCCCTCTAGGCTACCCATTGACTTAGTTTTTAAATGTCTGTTTTATTGTATTTTTATTTATTTTGTTAAATGTTTCCCAATTATATTTTAATTTGGTTCTGGCCCCATGGAATGCAGCTATTAAAAAACTCTTAAGCTCTATAAAAAGATTCTAAGTTTGTACTTAATCGTCCCATGAATGCTGTGTATATTTATAGGAAAATATGCCACAGGTTTATGAAGGAAATATTATTTAATCTATTGTTCTCACTGTATCATCTTAATAAATGCCTTTGCTTTGAACTGATGCTGGTTCCTAACTATTAAAGGTAAAGTCACTGATAGGGGCTCATTAGCTATAGTTTTGGAAAGTCTAGATCTTGTGATTAGCATGCCCCTAGGGAAACCTAACTAGCAAACTTGTGAATGCTAAATTATGGAAGAAAAGAGTAAAAGCAGGCCAAAGCAGGTACTATATAAAATAAAGTTTGTTTAAATAATTAACATCTTAGTAAAATTTCTCTGTATACTTTAGTAATTCCACACTGAGCAAGTTTTGGTCAAAAAACAAGCCCAGACACAAACATTTTTTTTCCCCTTAAGATAGATTTTGTCCTGAGAAAGCAAGAACTAATTAGGAAGAATGAAAAACTCATGTGCAAGACATTCAGTATTTTAACAGCATAGAAAAAGTTCCCGTAAAATTGTACAAAAACTTTTTATAAAGTGTGGATATAACATATGCATATATTTTTCTTACCTATCTTAGTTGTCAAATTTTATTTATTTTTTATTTTTGAAGGCAAATAAAAAGTCATTCAAGACAGATAAGGGTTTTTCATTCTTTTTTTTTTAGTTGCTAAACAGTTTAATTCAATCACAACAGGCTCTTGAAGTTAGGAAAGATGTCAAGAGACAGGGACTTTAACAAATATGGCTAGTTTTAAAATATTTGCTTCCTTATTAATAAATGGAATGCATTTTAATTTGAAAGGGTCACTAAATAAAGACTGATGATGGCATATAAAAAATAGTTTCTGATTGACTAAGAAGATGGTGACTTTTGGGCTACATATAAAAACAACAATGTCAATCAGATAGGAGACAACTAAATTTGACAGCTGAAGGATAAATGAGGGAGGGAATTACTTTTATGGGGCAAAGAGAAAGGGCCATGACATCAAGGAGGCTATGCCAGGACATGAAAATCAATGAGATTTAAGTTAGGGAGGGCTAGTAGCCATCTGGGTCCAGTGGTAAAATATAGATCAGGATGAGTGGTTCCTGGATTACCTGATAGTAAGGTCAGCATTGGGACCTGAGAGATACCTGACCTGGAAAGGAAAATTGAATATTTGAAGAAAATAAGAATTTGAAGGAAAAGAAGAATTCATAAAAGTAGAGATGTGAGAGAGAGAATATGAAATTCCAGGAATAGTAATAGTCTAGTTTGGTTGGAATGTAAAGTATGTGAAGGGGAGTAATAAGAATTAATGATGGAAAGGAAACTTGGAGCCAGTTTATGAAATCTTAAAAGCCAAAGGAATCTATGTATGATCCAGAGGCAATGGGTAACTGCTGAAAGTTGTAGGGTTTGGGTTCTTTTTTTTGTTTGTTTGTTTTGTTCATTATCTATATTACCTTTTATTTTTCTTTTAAATAGGATTTTCTTCTAATTACATATAAAGACAATTTTAAAAATTATTTTTTATATAAAATTTTGAGTTGTACATTTTTCTGTCTCCCTTAGTAATTTGATATATAAATTTATATATCTATATATACACACACACACATATATATTCAGTCATGTAAAACACACACATATATATATATATCCCTATTTGTCATGTTGTGAAAGAAGAAACAGAAGAGGAAAAAACACAGATAAATAAAGTGAAAACAGTATTCTTCAATCTGTAATCAGAGTCCATCAGTTTTTTCTCTGGATGTAGATAGCATTTTCTATCTCAGAATCTTTTTGACTTGTCTTGGATTATTGTATTGCTGAGAAGACCTAAATCAATCATAGTTAATCATCAAACAATGTTGCTAATTCTGTGTACAATATTTTCCTGATTTTTCTCACTTCACTTTACTTTAGCTGCTGAAAGTTTTTCCAAAGAAAAGTGTTTAAGGATGGACCTGACTCAAGTCAGTCTCCTAATAGTTTAGTTCCAATATTGGAAGAAGATAAAACAGCTGTAAAAAGGAGAATTACTTTGACATGGCATCATAATGTTGTACAATAGCAACAACTTTATACGATGATCAATTATGATGGATATGGCTCTTTTCAGTGATTCAGGCCAGTTCCAATGTTCTTATGATGGAGAGAGCCAGAGAGAGGCTCTGTGGGAACTGAGTGTAGATCACAGCATTGCATTTTCATTTTTTTGTCGTTTTCTCATTTCCCCCCTTTTTGATCTGATTTTTCTTGTGCAGCATGAAAATTGTGGGAAAATGTGTAGAAAAATGCACATGTTTAAATATATATTGGATTACTTGCCATATGAAGGGGGAGAAGGCAAGGAAAAAACAAAATTGGAACACAAGAATTTGCGAGGGTGAATGTTGAAAACTATCTATGCATGTGTTTTGAAAATAAAAAGTTTTATAAAAACAAACAAACAAAAATGAAGGTTGTATAAAAAGGATGCTCTAGTGATTCAGCAGAAAGTTCCCACTCCCTTGTTTTCTACAAGCATCAAAGAGCATCTGGAGTGCCTTGGGGCTGTTTTGTATTCAAGTAGTCAGGAAATGAATTCAAACAGCATGAGTCTTTTGTTGCCTGGGCCAATCAAGTCAAGGATAGCTACAATACCTTTTAAGGAAAATTTGGCCTAGCTTCCATGAGTGAAATGATTAGGTCATTATTTCCATTACCTTCCATCCTTTGTGGGTAAGGGCCTTATGATTTAGAATAGAGGAAAACATAGTCCTCATTGCTACCCAGAACCAGATTAAAATGTAATTGGGAAATGTTTAAAAAATAAAGTTACACTACCACAAAGTCAATTGTTTTCTAAGGAAGCTTGAGGCACCTGTTTCTATTTTAGTTTGTACCAGTTATAGAGGACTTTCCATCACTTAATTGAGTCTAGGATGGTTACTCACTAACTCTAACCTTTCTCCACCTAACTTCTCTATTATTGCTGAGAACACCACCATCGTCCTAGTCTGAACCTTCACTTATCAGCATTAACTCCTCATTGTCTCTCACCCTTCATATTCAATCTCATCAAGACCTATCAATTTTATCTTGGCCTCTTTTGCCATGGCCTTCCTCTGCTAGGGATTGTATGTTGTTAATGCAGGGGCCTAATTCTGCATTGACTTCCTGGCACTGGCTGCTGTAGAGTGTCCCCTGTCCCCTAGCTAGTTCACCATAGTCAACAAGGTCAGGAACTGCCCCGGAATGGCAACTCTGAAGGATTCTGGGCAATCATCTTAGAGCTGATGTTCAGTGACCACCCTCGTCAAGCAGGAAATTCTTCCTCTGTTGGTTGGCCCAAATAAAGGGACCCGGAGATTCTGACGTGCCATATCCACAAGGATATCAATAAGACTGGGAATGTCCAAATCAGGATCACTCATCTATTCTTGGAGAAAGAAATAAGCAATCTAAAAAAAAAAAAATGAAGATAAAGACTTTTAGTCCAGTACTTGTGTTTTATCTATAGCCTTTTCTGCTTCTTTCTGCTGTTTTTCCCCCCCACAATTGAGGAGAAAGCCTTGGATTTGAGTCACAGTTCTTATATTGGACTTTTCCAAACTGAATACAAGTACCAGTATCCATGTGGCAAGGCAAGTTTTGGACAGCAATACAATTTATGGAAAGAATGTTTTTGTTTACATATATATATATATAGATAGATATCTATATCTATATCTATATCTATATCTATATCTATATCTATATCTATATCTATATTTCCATATAAGTATGTCCATACTTACATTTGCTGGTGTTAGTCAAGTTTAAAATAACAAAAAATATATAAAATACAAATTTAAAAATATATTTAGTATTTTATTTCCCTCCAATTACATGTAAAAATAATTTAAACATCCTTTATTGTCTCCTTCAAAGTCTTGTCTCCTTCACTTGGGGGCTCAGCTAGTTTTTCTGGAGGCCTTCCTGATCTCAGTTTCAGTGTTCTCCACAGGACAGGCTGCCACCACTTCTTTGTCTTCCTTAGTTCTCTCCCTGACTGAATCCTGGTTGAGGCTCCTAGCTCTTATATGTGCTCTCTTAAAGTCGTGAATTTTGTGGAACTATAGTAAGTACTAAGTATATGCACTGACCTAGAGAACTGTTAAGCACCAGGCTAAATTAGATCAATTCCACTGACTTAGCACCTTGTAAGAATCCTAATAGGCTCTCCCCCAAATCCCTCTGAACACCATTAAATAATGCTATAAAACAATTCCTAGAGCAGAAGAACCAAAAAAAGACGGGGTGAAATAATTTTCCAGTCAAAGACAATTTAAGTCAGTAGGAGTGGTCTGTCACACCAGAATAAGAATGGAGCACAGTCCAGCACTAACCAGACAAACCAGAGGTAGGCTTTGAGAGCCCCTGAATCATCAACAGCACTTTATAAACATAGGGAGCTTTCAGCTCCCAGATTAAGGGGGCCAAACAGTTGGCCAAATGAGTATAGAAATATGTTACTTGACAAGAAAGTAGCTAGGAAGGAAATAAGAGCACAGGTGGTGGTGATAGAAGAGAGAGTAGATTGGGGGAGGGGGTAGTCAGAAGCAAAACACTTTTGAGGAGGGACTGGTTAAAAGGAGAGTGACTAGAATACATGGGGGAGGGGTGGGAATAGTATGAAGGGAAATAGTTAGAAATAGTAACTGTGAAAAAAATTTTGAAGCAAGTTTCTTTTAGGTTTCATTTCTCAAATATATAGAAAGTAATCAAAGCTAATTATAGAGGCATCATTATATATATATATATATATATATATATATATATATATATATATATATATATATCATGGTTATATATAGCCATAATAAAAAAATGTTCTATTGATTGAGAAATGCAAATTTTAAAAATTTGACATACTATTTCATACCTAGTATATTGGCCAACAGGCCAGAAAAGGAAAATGTCAACTATTGTTAAGAGATGTGGGAAAAATGATATATTAATGTATCCTTATTGGATTTGTGAACTGATTCAACCATTTTGTAGAGCAATTTGAAACTATGTCCAAAGGGCTATAATACTATGCATACCTAGAAATATCACTACTGGCTCTCTATCCCAAAAGAAATATATAACAAAAAAGGAAGGACTTCTATGTACAAAAATATAAGAGCACTTTTCTGATGGCTAAAGAATTGGAAATTGGGGGGCTGCCCATAAATTAGGGGATGCCCATTACTTGGGGAATGGTTGAATAACTTGAATAACTTTTGTTATATCATAATGCTGGAATAGGATGCTCTCAGAATAAATTGGAAGGACTTCCATGAGCTGATACAAAATGAAATGTACCAGAGTACAAGATAATCAGTTACCAATGACCTATCTATTCTCAACAATATAATGATCCAAGACCACTCTGAAAGACTTATGATGAAAAATGATATCCACCCCCCCAGAGAAAGAACTAATAGTATATGAGTACAGATTGAAGAATACTTTCTTAATTCTATTTTTCTTGAGTTTTTTTTTTTGTCTTTTCTTTTACATCATGACTATTATGAAAATGTTTTGCATGGCTATACCTGTATAACCTATAATGAATTGCTTGCCTTCTCAATGAAGGGGTTAGGAAGGAAAGATTTTGGAACACAAAATTAAAAAAAAAAAAAGGATGTTAAAATTATTTTTACATGTAATTGGAGGGAAATAAAATACTATATTTTTAAATTTGTATTTTATATCTTTTTTGCTATTTTAAACTTTACTAATACCAGCAAACGTAAGTATGGAAATACATAAAGAGGAACAGAAAATAAAAATGGTACATGAAAACTGCAATCTCCACTTAGGAGAGCTTAAAGAGGAAGCTAGATGGCAGCATTCGACTTGGGGGGGGGGGGGTCAGGAAGTCCTAAATTCAAATATAGCCGAGCAAATAAGAGCTGTGTGCAAGAGGCAAGTCAGTCAGTAAACATTTAAGCGTCTTTTGAGTGAAGATCTCTAACTAGAGGGTTGAGGGTATGGGGATAATGGAGATTCCCAGGGTTGTTCTGAGAATAAAATGAGTTAACATTTATAAAGTGCCTTGCAAACTTGTTTTGTCTTGACTATATATGGAGCAGGTTAGTTCCCAAACTTTTGTTTGCTCTCGTTTCTAGGCAGAAATCTCTGCACTGCTACATACAACTTGTTAGACTTTGGGGATAGTGATTTACCTCTCGCCACGAAAAGTGGACTTTGTCTAAGTGATGATCTCTAAGGTCACCCACTGAGCCTAGGCAACTGGTCTCTAACGTGTAAATAGTTTAGGAAATAAACTTCCAGGAAATCTACTACTTCTTTCTCGGCGACAGATTTAGAACATTATGGAAACTACGCATGGGCACTAGGTTAGGAGAGATGAGCCTTGGAAATGGGCGCCTCCGCAGCCGTGTCTGGGGCACCAGCCCTACGGCGAGAGCTGCGCCAACTTCAGGGAGCACGACTGGGAGGACGGCAGAAGCAGGGGAACGAAGCCTGTACCAGTCTTTTCACAGGAGCTCTTCAATTGCGCAGGCGCAGGATCAGCTTTCTTTTCCCCGAGTAGGACGAATTCAAGTATGGTACTCAAGGATAAAGAAGGGTGAGGAGGGACCCCATTCAAATACTTCCTTTTTCTCCTTTTATCGGGAGGATAACGCCTAAGTGTTTTTCTTTCACACACACTTAATTACTAACTCTTTTTCACTGGGATTTTGCTGAGGGAAAAAAAAGAAAAAGAAAAACTTTTGGACAAGGAACGTTGAATTCCTCCTGCATCTTGGGTCCGTCCAGAGCCGTGACGAAAGCGGAAATGGCTGCGGACTGTCAGAGCCCCCTAGAACTGACAATGGAGGGGTCGTGCCAGCCGGCGCAGGAGGACAGATCCGAGGTGAGCACCGGACTGGGAATAGGGGAGTGGGGGGGAGCCTGGCCGGCTCGGGAATCGGACTGGTTATCTCTAAACTATTTCTTGTTTCCTTTGCAGGTGACTAATCAGGTGAGTAGTCTTCTCGGCCCCACCCACTTCGGGCCTTCCCCTCTTGTCTCCTCCCCTCTCATCCCCGTTCCCTAGGAGTCCGACTAAGGCCTCGCTCTGGCTTCCGACCTCCCTTTATAAAGTCCATGCTCTCTGTCTCCTGCCTCTGAGCCTTTACCCTCGCTGTGCCCCATCCCCCTCCTTTCTGGCTTCCTCCAAGCCCTAGCTCCCATACCTTCTCTTACCCCCCCCACCTGTTAGAATCCTCTTATCGAAATTCTCTTCCATCTATTCTGCACCTTGGATGTTTAAATTATTGACATCTTGTCTCCCCCAGTAAAACTCGCGCTTTTCTTTATTTGTATCCCCATAGCTTGGGACCTCTCACGAAAGAGCACTTGTTCATTGACTACCAGTGGAGACCTCTGTGATATTTCTTCCTGCCTTAATATGTAGTTACTCTCATCTCAATTCATAACCCACCCCCCAATTTAGAGTTCATTTAGAATTACACTCTGATTAAAATGCCCTCTCCCACCCCTCTTAGTTTAGTGTATGACACCTCCTTTAATACTGTTGGGCTAGGGACAATCTTAATTCTAGCTCTGATTTTGCAGCTTATTCTGCATATAAGTAAAATTTAAAAATACTATTGGGCTGTATCGAATAACCTATTGGATTCCAGAATATAAAATCTGAAGTAAAATTGAACTATCTATTCTGGAATGTTCTGGAATTACTTGCCTTGTGATTATAATCTTGCACATTTATTTTTTAAATTTTGAAAAGGCACACACGGATGGGTTTTTTAAAGTGAGTTTGATCTTAGCACAGATCATAGGCTAACAGGATAGACAACTGGAAGAAACCTTGAAGACTATCCAGTTCAACTGCCTCCTTTCATACAGGAAGAAATTATTACAAACTTTTTCTAGTGTGTAATACTGGAAAGTAACTTGTCATTCCTTGCCTTGTTTTTTAGCAGAATTTCTCTTATTTATTGATAGTTTTTCTTGTTTCCTGTCAGCACAGCACAATTGTTTGTTTTTCTGTACCTTCATTGTTTCATTTTAATGTGAGACTCATAGGAGAGCAAGACTTGAAACAGAACAGGCAAGACTGTGATTTTTCTTAAGCCTTTGATGTCCTTATCTCACATCCTAGTAAGACTGAGTTCCATGCGGCTTAGTTTCTTTCTTACATGGTGACATAACCCATTTTGTCTTGGAAGGCTACATATGAAAATAAATTCATGAGTTCTGGCAGGACTTACCAAACTGTGAAGTCATCAGATGTAGTCCTAGTGGCAAATCATGTCTGTTTTCTAAGAAATTAACTTAGCTGAATTCACAGAAGCTACTCATAAGAAGGTACTCCATTTTGAAGGCAGGTATGAAGGAAGATAAGGAAAATATTAAGAATTCACCGGACTCCTTACAGTGTCCATGTTTGTGCCTATTTGTCTATAAGCACTAACTTTGAAGTGAGTAGGAATAGTTTTTATTTACCAGATATATGCATGGGTAATTTTACAACACTGACAATTGTCAAACCCTTTTTTCCAATTTTTCCCCTCCTTGCCCCCCATGGCAGGTTGACCAACACATGTTAAATATGTATAAGTATAAATTAAATACAATATATATATACATGACCAAATAGTTGTATTGCTGTACAAAAAGAACAGACTTTAAAATAGTGTACAATTAGCCTGTGAAGGAAGTAAAAAATGCAGGCAGACAAAAATAGAGAGATTGGGATTTCTATGTAGTGGTTCATATTCATCTCCCAGAGTTTTTTCTCTGGGTGCAGCTGGTTCAGTTCATTACTGCTCTATTGGAACTGATTTGGTTCATCTAATTGTTGAAGAGGGCCACGTCCATTGATCTCATATAGTATTGTTGTTGAAGTATATAATGATCTCCTGATTCTGTTCATTTCACTTAGCATCAGTTCATGTAAGTCTCTCCAGACCTTTCTGAAATCATCCGTTGGTCATTTCTTACAGAACAATAGAATATTAGCTCTTATTACTATCAGTGTGACTCATGGATAAATATTTCAATTCTGAATTTTGGTTTTGTCATCTAAAAAATAAAGGCACTGGATAAAATGATCCCGGGCCTGTCCTTCAACTGTTTTGAGGACCTTGTAGCATAGGAAGAATTCCAGGAAAATTGGCCATCTGTTCTACTATATTTGAAGAGCATCCTGTAGTTTATATTTAATAAATATTCTACTCTCCATTTTTATTCACCTACTTTGTAAAGCATCTGAATAGGTCTTTTAGAAAAGGCTACAAATTTTATTTCTCTAATAAATGACGTCTTTTATTTGCTGCATAGTCTTAAAAAAGCCAGTCATTCCTAGAATGTTTGCCAAAAATGGTAGCAAACGTCTGTGGCACAAGATGACTATTTGTCACTCCTACTTAATTGTAAAGTCATGATTAGGACCCAGGTTTTCAGGTTCTTAGTCCAGAGCTCATTCCCACTATGCAACTTTCTTTAGGTAATAGAATAGCTTTAGACAGACAGTAGCTTTCTCTGTTCTCTTTATCAAACATGTTTACATAGGCAAATATTGACTGTAGAAAAGTTGACTATGTCCTTTTTATAATAGTAATTCCCACTGTGATGCTTTAAAGTTTACAAAATGTTTTGCTCACAACAGTCTTGTGAGTTTAGTATATATTATACTAAGTATACTTAGTATATATTATACTAATTTCAAGTTAGATGAAATTCAATGTTCTTTCTATTATAATACTATAATAATATAATGCTCTATGTATATATAATTATATTATCATATATAATATATATATATTAGTGTAATAATATAATAGTATATATAATATATAATAATATAATGACATTTATATAATAATATAATAATCTGACTATATTATATGTTTTTTGAAGTAAAGTAATGCCCTTTTACCCATGGCTCCAATTTGTCAAATACTGGTTTAAGTTTCTTTGTAATTATTGTAGAAGGTGATATTTTGAGCTTGATAATGTTGATAGTATATGATTACAAGAATGATAGTCACTTTCTTGGAATGCCACTAGCCATTTTCACAAGTTATAAAATATTGTTATCAGAGCTAAGCCTAGTTATATAACTCAATATTTTGCTTAGTTGTATTTCTCAAATAATGTAGTATTTGCAAAGTACTTAGCACATTATCTAGCACACAGTCAGTAGGTGCTGTATAAATGCTTATTCTCCCCTTTCCATTTACAAATTTGAAACTTTCTTTTCTTATATTTTTAATATTATAAAATTTTTAGATAGCATGTACTGTGATAAGGTTGTTAATTAAATGGATCTTTTTTTCTTTGTGTACAGTTAATATCCCCAGAGTTCCAAGTTGAATGTTAAAAGGAGCTTGTTCTTTTTACAATTGTTGAATCATGAATATGTCTTAAAATTGTTCAGGAAATCACATAGCACTTAGGTCACATATGGCAGACATGTTTCTGCTTTTGAAGCTTCAGATTTTATACAGCAAGAGTAAAATACCCACCTCCTTTACAAATCTTTCAGTTCTATCTTCCAACTGCTTATGCATCATCTTTGGACCCTCAAATTCTCCTACTAAGGCTACTTCTTCCTAAATCACTTGATGAACATAGATTTCCAAGGCTGGTGTGAGATCAGTTCTGTGTAGTTTTTTTTTGTCCCAGTAATGCTTCATGAAATCAAAACTGCAACCCAGATTTTCTCATTTTTTGTGTAATGTTGCTATTGTTTTCCTACTTCTTATCCTCTTTTTATGTAAAAAGAACCATACAAGTTACACACAAGCTAATATTAGGGGAGCCTAAAACAAAAACTATGTAAGTATCTACTTCAAAAAAAATTATTACTATTTCTATTTCTAGAATAGATTCCTCACTTTCCTACAACTGCAAAACCATGGATCTACTAAGATGAAGAATATATTTTTTTAATGATCTTTTCTAGTTTTTCAGAGTACATTAGAGAAGGGTGAGAAAGCAGACATAAGGAAGAACATAGTAAAAGTTCTCTTTCACTATGGACATGTCTTATATACAGAGATATACTTTAGAAGTAATTTTTTTTCTTTAGTGCTCAAGTACATCATACTATTTCTCTCATGTCTTTCTGGTTATTGTTTTCCTGGTTCTATGCATCATTTCATGTTTCATCCCTCATTTCTGTATTTTCTCAATATAGAGAGTAGATTGATTGATAGAGTATATATTGGATATATGCCAGGAAGTGCTAAATGAAAAATTAGAGCCTCTGCCCTTAAGACACATTCTAATGGGGGAAAGCAAGGCATAATGAATTCTGAAAGGAGAGAGTAGAAGGTAGAGAAGTGATTAAGAGCAGCCTCAAGGGCCCAGCAAGATAAGGTAAAAGCTCACCTGTCAAAATCCAGAGTTTTTCCAGGGGCAGAATCTTAACTTTTCATGTCAGGATAAAGGTGTATTTGTGATTTCTTATAGCACAGAAATATTTGATTACATTAATGTATGATATCATCTGTTTTAAAATAGGTTAGGGTTTGTTTTCAGCACAACTTCCGACAAAAATTGCATTAAGAATAATTTTAGATATAATTGAGCTCCTTTGGTGGGGGTAGTGTTTCTGAAAATAGGATGTGTACAGTTATATCACAATAAAGCTCTCTCTTCTCCTTTCACTGCTGTATGAAGAATTTGTTGGTAAGTTTTGTTGGCTAAAGCCTATTCTTTTTAATCTTTAAAGCCTCTGATTGTAAATAGGATAATTTTGTTATCGTGCTTATCAAACTTAATTAAGCATGCTTAGAAATGTGATTTAAACAATAACTCACTTCTTCAATAGAGAGTTACAGGAGGAGCCATCCATTTGGATACTTAGAGTCCTGGGATGATTCTTTAATGAGAGCCTATATGGGGTGGGGTGAAGCAATTAACCTTTAAAAAAAGTTTATTATTGTCATTTTCAAATAACAATAAGTCTGTCCCTCTCATTGCTACCCTGCCCCTCTACTAGAGCATTTCTTCAAAAATGAAAAACAAAATCCCTCTCTTTCCCTGTCCTTTCCTTCCTCCCTGCTCACACACACACACACACACACACACACAAATATGCTTATGTATGGATAAATTTATGTATATGTGTGTATACATAAATATACATCTATGCATATATATGTGTATGTGTATATATACATTAATTTTAGGCATATTTCCATATTAGTCATATTGTAAAAGAAAAATCTGTACAAAAGGGAAAAAAAAACCCACGAAACAAAAAGCAGACAAATTTTTTTAAAGGTGAAAATGGTATGTTTCGATCTGCATTCAGTCTCCAAAACTCTGGATGGAGATGGCATTTTCTGTCCCAAGTCTGCTGGAATTGTCTTGGATCACTGTATTGCTAAGAAGAGCTAAGTCAGTAAGTCAGTAAGTCAGAATAGTTGTGGTTTTTTTCCCCCCCCTCCCTCCTGAGGCTGGGGTTAAGTGACTTGCCCAGGGTCACACAGCTAGGAAGTGTTAAGTGTCTGAGACCAGATTTGAACTCGGGTCCTCCTGAATTCAAGGCTGGTGCTCTATCCACTGCACCACCTCGCTGCCCCTAAGTCAGTAATAATCCCTAAGTCAGTAATAGTTAATCATCACATAAACTTGTTGCTGTTTACAACATTCTCCTGGTTCTGATCACTTCATTCAGCATCAGTTAATGTTGGTCTCTCTAGGCCTCTCTAAAATCATCCTGCTGATCATTTCTTATAGAACAGTAATATTCTGTTACATTCATATACTATATCTTATTCAGCCATTCCCCAGCTTATGGGCATCTACTCAGTTTCCAGTTTGTTGCCACCACAAAAAGAGCCGCTACAAACATTTTTGCACATGTGGGTCCTTTTTATGATCACTTTGGAGGTACCAACCCAGGAATGAGACTGCTGGATTAGAGTATACAGTTTTTAGCCCTTTGGGGATAGTCCAAAATTGTAAAGCCCTCTCTTTTATAACTAGAGCCCTATGATATAAATTAATAAAAGAAACTGCTATCTTCCCAAGAAAAGTACCATTCTTATCAAATCCAGCAATCTCTTTTTGTGTTTTCATCTATAATTCTGCAGCATTTAACTCTGGAAGATACATCCTTTGAGTTCCATGATATTGTACTCTTAGAATTTTTCTTTGATTGTTCCTTCACTATCTTCTTTTGCTAGCTCTTCATTATTCTATTGCTGAAATGTAGTGGGCATTGTCTAAAGTTCTCTCTTAAACTGGCTTCTCTTTTTTCTATACTTTCTTCTTTGGGGATCTCATCCATTCCTTCAATTATCCTGTTTCAATTACCATCTCTTAAGATGACTTTCTATCTTCAACCTCTACAAGTAATTCTAATGCTATATATCTAAATGTCTGTTGGATAACTTTAATACTGTAGTAAACTGTCTTTTTTCTTATTAAATGGTAAGTTTATGGGGACAGACTATATGTCCCATCTTTTTTATCTTCAGTGCTATGAATATAATAGGTAAAATATTAATTAAATTGAATGTTTAGGAGACTATCTGTAAACTTTTGGTGTCAACATTGTTGTCAGCAACTGCCACAGCTCACCTCTGGTAGTTCTTGGTGCCAGTTTGTGCAATAAAATTTGGGTGAACATCTGCTTTCTATGTGCAAGACATTCTACAAGATACTATTGCTGCATAGTGACAAACAGTCCCAGACCTTATAGAGTTTAGAATACTGTCATTGAGGTAAGACAGCAACAAATAACTATTACAATATGTAACAGGAATATATAATGAGATATAGAATGCTATCTTAGTTTGGTACTTGGGGATAAGATTGATCCTATATTCTAACAAATATGACACCTCTAATGTTCTTTTTTTTTTTTTTTTTTTTTTTTCCTCAAGTCCACATAAAACTCAATGAGTAGATTTGGAATAGGACCCAGGACTTCAGCAGTAGCTTTGACTCAGATTATCTCAGAGAAAGCAGGGGCAATGGCTGGACTGAAAAGGAGTGTTACTTCCTTTTATGCAGAAATAGTGCTTGTCTATCAAGCAAGCAGAGATATTTGATGTACCCAGGAATAAGAACTACATTTTACCCTGGCTTACTGTAACTAAGGGAATGCCATAGTATGACTGATAAAAATTTGGTAAAGAATGAGACTTTCTCAATGAAGAGAAATCCAAAACTAACTCTCCTGTTTCCCATTGTAACGCCTTGAGCTTAAGTGATACTCAAATGCAAAAGCAAAATTAAAGCTCAAATTATAAAAATTGGCAAGGCTATTCCTTTTTCCCACCTCAATTACTAATGCATCTACTACAGGCTTTTGTGTGTATGTGTCTGTTTTTGACAATATTGCTGTCAGAGAATTCCAGTTCTGCTACTAACTCATGCAACTTCTCTTCTGGGGAACTCCATGCCCTCAACTGTAAAATGAAAGCTTTGGGCAAAGTAATGACCAAGTTCTAAAAAGATCAATGATTTTTCCTTATGTTTCTTATCACCTCTCTCCAGATTTTTACTTTGATTTGAACAGTATTCTTTTTTAATTAAGTTAAAAAGAGGAAAAAGCTTTATAATAATCAGTAAGTTGTTTGAAATAGTAATTCTGCATTTGGGGGCTTATAAATGAATTTACATTTTTTCCTAGCTCAAAAAAGGAGATTGTTTTTGAGTGTAAATGTTTGTGTAATATAAAGTTTCAAGTTTATTCATTGGTTAATTTTTCCATATTTTTATAAATATTGAGTTGAAATTAAAAAAAGTTGTTGTGGGAGAAATAGAATTAAGCAGCTTTCAAAACAGTCTTGTTGATGCTATGTACTTGTTTTTGTTACAGCTTCTGGACCTTCAGTGGAAAATGGGTATGGCAGTGAGCTCAGACAGTTGCAAATCTCTTAAGTCTCCTTATGTTGCAGTTACACTTAAAGTGGCAGATCAATCAGGCCAGATTACAAACAAGTCCTTTGAAATGACAATTCCACAATTTCAGGTTTGTCACTAAATTATTTTGAATTTGAGTTTTCTTCCAGGATGTTGTTGCTTTTAAAAAGCACAGGATTTTTTTTTTTTCATTTAAAAGGAAGTATTGTTTTGATTTATATATATATATATATATATATATATATATATATATATATAAATGTTTATTATTTTAAAGTATTCATTAAAATATATTTGATATATTAATATACAGAATCTCCAAAATATTTTTAACTAGGGATTTGACAAAATATATTTACAACGATGTGCTATATGAAAGAAGTCTTAATTGAATTTTGACATCTGGCCAAAATTTGAAACACTTTCATCTTTTGTGGATATATTTAACTAATTTTCATTTTTTGTATGGGGTAGATATACCAAAGATTGACTTTCCTCCCAGACTTTCTGCAGGAAATCTAAGCAGAATTCAACTTCGCCTCAAATTGTACCGACTAAACATTTTTCTGATAGAGCTTGTGCCAATTTCAAGCATCAAAATCTGAGTGGCTTTTTATTAAATACTTGTATGATCACTATGAATTTGAGGATATGCTTTCAAAGTGTTTGAAGTGACTTCCCATCAACATTCAACTGTTTGGATGGCTTTTTTTTTTTTTTTTTAATTTACCACTGGTCTTTAAGATTTAATTTCTAAAAATCCATTTGGTAAATGCAAAGATCATATTCTAGCAACATTTGCTGACATTGTATATGTTTTTGTAAATGTATCAGTAATTCTGAGCAAAACAACTAAAGTCACTGAAGTATTACAAATCAAACTAAGAAAAATGATTCCAAAGGTTTGTTTTCAAGAACAAGTTTTCACATACTCTCCAATGTCACTTTAATTACTTTTTATAAACCATGTTTTTCATAGTATGGATTTATCTTATAGATCCATTTCAAAACAAAACATCCTGATCAAGAATACATTTTTATTAATGTTGACCTCTTTTTAAAAAAAGACTAATCCTTGGATTAAGATAATAGATTATGTTTTTGTGTACCCTTAAGTTAAAGTTTAGGTTAAATATCATCAGAAAATGTAATTTTAATGCTATCAGATTAGACTAGCAGAAGTCCCTACCTAAGTTTCAGATTTGGTTTAATGATGTATTATTATGCAAATTTTAATCCATATTGAAGCTTGACATATTAATAAACTCCAGTTAAATTTGACAAAACAACTTAAATATGAATAAAAATTGAACATTCTTTTTTTTTTTTCTTCCAGTACTTCTTCAAGCAGTTCAAAGAAATGGCTGCTGTTATTGAAACTGTGTAAGAACCGCATCCTTTGTTGTCAGTTCCCCATAACCTTTGTAAGATGATGTGTGTTATTTGATGTAAATACAATTGCATAATGATTAAATGCTATTTGTTAAGGGAAGATATAATTTCTTGGTCATTTTCATAGGGTAAGATAATACTTTATTCATATTTTAGACTGTCCCAGAATCTCATATCATCTAAATAAATTGGTATTGAAAATTATAAATAAGCTTGACAAAACAAAGAAACTTAAATAAGGTAATTCAAAAGAATAAGCAATAACTTGGAGGATTTGTGAAATAATTGATGATACAAAAAGATAGAACAAAATAACTTATTTAAGAAGTTGAGATTCAAAAAGTAGCTTGGCCAAAATAGAAATCTATGACACTGTCAACATGTCAGACACTGGACAGAACTATCCTTAGATGGTGGCACAAGCAGAGAATAGTTGGACTCCTGTAGACCAATTGATTGATGCAAAGCATTCTAAGTTCTTTGCCTTGGGGACAGAAAAAGATTTTATTGAATTATCTCATTAACTTATGTCATTTGAGCAAAGGTATAACGTTGAAAAGTTAGACAGAAATAATTGCCAATGAATTTTAAATAAAGCTCAGGAAGTATCTACATGATACCATAGTTAAGAAATGATATTGTTTTGGAATTGAGTGCAAGGGTATTTGTATTCAAAATGCTTATAAATTTTTCTTTATGCTTCAGTGATAGGATTATAGATTTGGAAATAGAAGGAACTTTTGAGATCAACTAGTTCAACCCCCATTTGAAATTCGGAGAGTTTGTAACTTGCATGGAGTCACATTGATAGGAAGTGAGAGAGTCAAAATTTGAACCTCAGTCCTCTGACTCTAAATCCAGTACTCTTTTCATTAGATTATTACTACTGTGGTCTATATACCAGGAATGTAAGGAGCTGAGAGTTAGGAAAGTTTGATCTCTTTTCTACCACTGAGTTACTTCTTAGGGTAAATCATTTAATCTTATTGTTATCTTTTCTTATTTGTAAAGTGGGAGTGTTGGACTGAATCTCTAATTCCTTCCTACCTCTAAAATTTGTAGTCATAGGAAAACCTGAATTTCTATTGTTATTGTTGATGAATAGTTTTTCTAAACTTAAAGTTTTATATGATAGATAAAGCAAAAAACCACATTCATTTCTGAAACTGAAACTTCAGATCCATTGGTATTTTCAAAAAGGCGCATGATTGGAACGGTTTGTTTTCAAGTAACAGCATGGAAAATATTTTGTGCCACAGATTTGAAAACATTTGAAATTTAGAAACTTGACCTCCCCCCCCCCCAAAAAAAAAAAAAAAGCTGCATGTCTTTCAAAGAATCTACCCTTGTGTAAATTGATGGCAAAATGCTTAGTCCTTTCATCTGAAAAGTGACTCCTCATAGAATCCATTCTGATGCTATTTTGCCAGTAGTGCCTCCCCATTTATCACATCCATGGAAATGATGACATTGGAGTTGGACCTTGAACGATGAAAATGATTTAAATACAGTTTTGGGGCCAGAACTGGGAGTAGTGGAGAACAATCTATTTTGGACACCTGAGAATGTTGTATGCAAATATGCTTGGATAGGAAAAATCAAGATGAGTTTGGGAATTGGGAAGTTTAATTGGGAGTTAGAATATGTAAAGGTACATAGGGCAAAATATTACTAGAAACAGATTAGATTGCAGAAGGCCTTGAATACCAAGGTAAGCTGTTTTTATTTTATCTGGGTCAGTGAGAAGCCACTTAAGATTTTTGAACAAGGGAATGATGTAATGAAATTTGTGCATTAGAATCATTTAAATCATCTGGCCTCTGAATCAAAAACTACTTCTCTGGAAGAAATATAATAGGTTGGAAAGATTAGAGACAGGGAGAGCATTTAGGAGACTATTATAGCAGTGCAGACAAAGCAATAATGAGGGCCTGGTCTCAAGTATTTCAGTAGGAGTAGGTAAGGAGTAGCCAGGATGCAAGAACACAAGAATACAGCTTCAAAACCAATTTTGAATATTAGTACTGTGCTGCTGAAATTTACCAACATTTGGAAATTAAAAGATTTGACCAAGAATGCTGTTGTTATAAAGTATATCTCAACTAAGAAAAATGCCGTCTTGAATAAGCTGTTACTCTTAAAAACTTATGTAGTCATAACCCACTTAATGACTCTAGGCAAGATTACAGGGACAGTTAATTCTATAAGAACAATATTTTAAAAATAATTTAAATTTGACAACCATCAAAAAACCAAATTCTCATACAAAGAAGAACAAAAAATATTGTATACAAGACCACAAATTTCCGTAATATACAGCTTTTTCCTTAAATTAATAATAAATACAACGTGCCACTTTCAAAGCTGTTCTGCTTGTTTGTGTCTGTCTCCAAAGTTCCTTTTCTTGTCTTCTTGATACTATATAAATTGTTCTCCTGGTTTTGCTCACTTCATTAAGGATCAGTTCATTTAAATCTTCCCAAAATTCACTGAATCTGTCCTGTTTATCATTTTTTATGGCATATTAATGTCAAACTCCCAAGAAACTATTTTACTGATATAGAAACAATAACAACAAAATTCATCTGGAAGAACAAAAAGTCAAGAATTTCAAGAGAATTAATGGGAAAAAAAAAAAAAAAGCAAATGAAGATGGCCTAGCTGTACCAGATCTAAAACTTTATTATAAAGCAGCAGTCATCAAAACCATTTGGTACTGGCTAAGAAATAGAAAAGTTGATCAGTGGAATTTTGATTATATTAAGTTTAAAAGTTTTTGTACAAACAAAAGTAATGCAGACAAGATTAGAAGGGAAGCAATAAACTGGGAAAACATTTTTACATTCAAAGGTTCTGATAAAGGCCTCATTTCTAAAATACATAGAGAATTAACTCAAATTTATAAGAATTCAAGCCATTCTCCAATTAATAAATGATCAAAGAGTATGAACAATTTTCAGATGAAAAAATTGAAATTATTTGTAGTCATATGAAAAGGTGCTTCAAATCACTATTTATCAGAGAAATGCAAATTAAGACAACTCTCAGATACCACTACACACCTGTTAGATTGAATAAGATGATAGGAAAAGACAATGACAATGTTGGAAGGGATGTGGGAAAACTGGGATACTGATACATTGTTGATGCAGTTGTGAATGGATGCAACCATTCTGGAGAACAGTTTGTAACTATGCTGAAAAAATTATCAAACTGTGCATACCCTTTGATCCAGCATTGCTACTACTGGGCTTATATCCCAAAGAGATCTTAAAAGAGAGAAAGGGACCCACATGTGCAAAAATGTTTGTGGCAGCCCTCTTTGTAGTGGCCAGAAACTGAAAACTGAATGGATGCCAATCAATTGGAGACTGGTTGAATAAATTGTGGTATATGAATGCTATGTAATACTATTATTCTGTAAGAAATGACCAGTAGGATGAATACAGAAAGGCCTGGAGAGACTTACATGAACTGATGCTGAAGGAATTAGCAGAACTAGGAGATCATTATACACTGCAGCAACAAGACTCTACAACGATCAATTCTGATGGACTTGGCTCTTTTCAACAATGAGATGATTCAAATCAGTTCCACTTGTTCAATGAGGAAGAGAGCCAGCTACACTTAGAGAAAGGACTGTGGGAACTGAGTGAGTTTCACAATATAGCATTCTCACGCTTACTGTTGATGTTTGCTTGCATTTCCTTCTAAGATTTTTTTTTCTAGATCCATTTTTTTTTGTGCAACAAGATAACTGTATAAATATGTATGCATATATTAGATTTCACATATATTTTAACATATTTAACATGTATTGGACTACCTGCCAGCTAGGGGAGGGAGTGGGGAGAAGGGAAAAATTTGGAACAGAAAGTTTTGCAAGAGTCATTGTTGAAGAATTACCCATGCATATGTTTTGTAAATAAAAAGCTTTAATAAAAAAACACAAATATATTAGCAAAACAGTTTTCCAGTAATTAATGGGTTGCACTTATGTATTACATATACATTTTAATACTATCACATAAATTATCCATAAGATTCTTTGTAAACTTTGAGGTATTATTTAACTCTTAGCTATTATTAAAACTTCAGTGATTTCCATATTCTGAAATTCATGAGTTCTCTATTATGTTTACTGTAGCCCCATAAAGTATAAAAAAACAAGGATATGTAGGCATTTGGATCCAAATTTGGTATATCATTAATGGAAAATAGTTTGATACTGTGAAGGGATACAGCTACATAAAAAGATTTTCAGTTTCATGTCTGTGACCATCTATGGAGGGGGTCTAAAAAACTGAAAAGAAAAAAAAAAGTCAATGCTATTGTCTAGTCCTATTTCTATTGACTGGATTTCAAGAAGGAGAAAAGAGATGACTGAATATAATTTAGTGGAGAAATTAAAAGCAAGATTTCTTCTTTCAACACATTAATATTATATTTATAATAACTAATATTTATATGACATTTAATAACATGAAAAAGGCTTAAATTTCTTTGATTTTTTTTTTTTTTTTTTTTGGAGTGGGGAAGATGGCACAAGATAAGGAAGAGTGGCCTCATATATCTTATGCTATAGTTAATTTTACCTGCCTGTTCTAAGGCTAGGAATAGTATAGGAAAACCAATTTTTTCAATGCATATATAATGCTACTATGTTGCAGACAGGGGCATTTGAATTTTGGAGTATCCATGTAGAGGTACATAAGCTCTACTTTAACAGAGTTAAAAGTCAAATAATAGGCTGGTGAAATGAGCAAATCCTTAAAAAAGACTGACATAGAAAGTTAGCCTTAAAAACAAAACTGTCCAAAAGGAAAAGAAGGTACAAAAGCTCACTGAAGAAAATAATTACTTAAAAATTAGAAATGAGCAGATGGAAGCCATTGAGTTTATGAGAAATAAAGAAACAATAAAACAAAAGCAAAAGAATGAAGATATAGAAAACAAAGTGAAATATCTCATTGAAAAAATCTCCTGGAGAGATAAGTTAAAAATTATTGGATCATCTGAAAGCTATATCAAAAAAGGATCTTCTATCAAGAACTTATCAAGGAAAAACTTCTCTGATATTCTAGAACCAAGAAATAAAATAGAAATTGAAAGAATCCACATATCACCTCCTGAAAGAGATTTGAAAAGTTAAGCTTCCGGGAATATTGTACCCAAATACCAGAATTCATAGGTCAAGGAGAAAAGATTGCAAGCAGTCAGAAAGAACCAATTCAACTATCATGAACCCATAGTAGGATAACACAAGATTAAGCAGCTTCTTCATTAAAAGATTGGAGGGCTTGGAATATGATATTCCAGAGGGCAAAGGAACTAGGATTACTACCAAGAATCACCTGCCCAGCAAAACTGAGTATAATCCCTTCAGGGGAAAAATGAATATTCACTGAAATGGAGGAGTTTTAAGAATCCTGATGAAAAGACCAGCGTTAAATGGAAAATTTGACTTTCTGATACAGGATTCTGGAGAAACATAAAGGAGTAAACAGGAAAGGGAAATCATAAGTGACTTAATAAAGTTAATCTGTTTACATTCAACATAGGAAGATGATACTTGTAACTCATAGGAATTTTCTCATTATTAGAGGTATATATATAAACAGCACAAATATAAGTTGAATATAATGGTATAATATCTAAATTAAAATTTAAGGGGTGAGATAGGAATATACTGGAAGAAAGGGAAAAGAAGAAGTGGAATGGCTGAAAGGAGAAGAAAAGAAGAGGAAGTTGCCCTAAAAAGAGTGTGGCATTAAATCAGCAAGATATAGAATAAGAGTGTTGAACTTGTATAGAGGAAGGCCTGATTTCAAATTCACATCTCTGATGGAATTTAGTCAAGTTAGTTAATCTCTTTGTACGTAAATCCATTCTCTTAACTCAGTTGCCAAGTCACAGAGAAGTTTAATAAATTGAACCAACCTGTCAACTGGCCACAATACTTTTCTATACTGTTTTATTGGGTATTCTCATCAGCTCCCATAGATTCAATTATCATTTCTATGGAGATAATTCTTAGATCTCTTTATCTAGACCTAATTTCTTTCCTGACCCATAATCTTGCATCTTCAGCCAGATGTTCTACAGATATCTTAAATTCAAAATGTCTGAAACTGACTCTGTCCCTCTCTGTCCCTCTCTGTCCCTCTCTCTCTCTCTCTCTCTCTCTCTCTCTCTCTCTCTCTCTCTCTCTCTCTCTCTCTCTCTCTCTCTCTCTCTTATTTTCTCTCTCTTTCTCTCTCAATGTGTCTCTTTCTGTCTCTTTTTTTCTCTTTCCCTCCACTTCATCTTCACTCTATCTTTTTAACATGTCTCTTTACGCCTAATTTCCAATCCAAAGCTCATTCTCCTTGGCACAGGTAACAAAAGCAAAATAATAATGATATTTTCACCTTTATATTGCTTCCTTTCCTGTACAATATTTCAGCCAAACTCAACTACTTAGTAACTATTCCCTAATTTTCAGGTTCTGTCTCCTATCTCCTATTGTGTCCCAATACTTCCTTCTGCAAGCAACTCAGTACCTATTTACTGTCCTTGTGCATGGAATCCATTCATTATTCAACTCCTGTTTATTAAAAATCTTTTTTTTTTTCTTTTAAGATTTTGTCTACATTGCCACATTCTACCTTGTCATGTACTGATTCTGTTCGTGTTCAATTCCCCCAGCACACTATAAACCAGAACAAAAAATATGTTATTTTTCATCTTAGTATTCCTGTGCTTTGCACAAAGTAAGCACCCTTTAATAAGATGATACACAAAAAATCAATATGAAGATATACCAATGAGAACAATTATTTTTCTGTCATCCTAGGCAACTTTACCCAAATGTAAAATTCTCAATTACAACAATTTATTATTACTCTAGCTTAATTGGAGGGGAAAGCCATTCTAAATTAGTGTAAAGTTTAAATTATGAACATCTTAAAACAGTTCTGTTATTTTTGATGATAAAAATAAGCTAACTTTATGTTTAGGAAGGAACAGCTGGAAATTTATTAATTGTAAATAAATGCTTTAAAATACTTAGGGCACTTAATAATTTAAATGTTTATAAGTACTTTCCTAAAAAAAAAAAAAACAACCTTGTTTACAATGTTAATTTGTTTGGAAGCTGTCTTCTTGGACAATAAAATAATCAAAAATAACAAATTAGAGTGGGTGGTTGGAATTAATGAAGTTTTGTATTCATATAAAAATTGACATTTTGTTATGTGAAAAATAAAGCAGGTAATTAGATATAAATTTCATAATGGGTTGAATGCTGGTGGCCCGGGCTCTCAGTTTATAAAACTTACATGAATTTAAACCTAAAACGTTTAATTCTAGAAAATAATGGGAGTGTTCACGTCCTCTCTCCCAGAGGTCCAATACATGCATGTTAGTGAAAGTACACCCCACCTTAATCACTGGGAAAGACCCTAGCTTAAAAAGGCCAAGGTCCCACAAGGCATCAGGGCCATCTCCAGTTGTCCCCTGGACCCAGGTGTCTCTGAAGGGAAAAGTGAGGCAGGTAACTCTGCACAGTTCAGTCCAATTCACTTGTTAATCATGGCATCACCTTCTTGATATCATGGTTCTCTTTGAAAATGAAGAACAACAACAAACACGAGCACAATTTCTGGCATATAGTAGATGCTTAAAAATGCTTGCTAACGTGATTTCTATGCTACAGTTGAGTGTGATATTATTGTGATGTTGCAGCATACAACTTAAAAGGAAAAATTATAACTGAAAATATATTTATGAAACTTTAGGCTAATAAGTAACCAAAGCACTTTTCAATTGTATTTTTTCCTTCAAGAAAGTGAGCTTCAGGCATGATAAAGAATTCTGGAAGTTAAATCTTGGAAGTATCAACACCAATGAGATCAGCATTCATAAAAAATCTATTGTTTTGGCAAGAGCTAACAAAAGTGAATCATATGAGGCAAGCTTGTAGTGCTGCTTATCCTTGTGGATGTGCTTTTATGAAGACAGAATCTTTAATTGGTTGCTGTGTACCAGACTCACAGTTATAGACATGAAAAGTCTATAATCCCAACAGATCAGAAATTGTCCAATGCAAGTATAATCTTAGGGCTTCACTTTTTGTGGTATTTTCTAGCATTAGTGAAAAAATTTATAGATTGTCCTGTATGACTCAATGTATAATTTCCATTAAGACAACAGAATCAGGTATCTGAAAATGACCTTAAAAGATTAAGGGTAAATGAATCTGTATTTTTGTGGGGGAAAAAAAAACACAAAATAAAACTTTCAACTTTAATAAATCTTTGGTCAACCTTTGGCTGTGTATGAGGATTTTAAAACAAAGTTTAGTGGTAATAGTTTTTCTTCTGAAATTTTAAATATGAAATTTGCATGGGTTGATATCATATACATGACAATTTTTCACTATGAAAATAGGTTTAATTATTTTGCTTCCAATTTCCCTGATATCTTCCAGAATTTAGTTTCTTGGATTGCTAGTTTAAAAGTATTGTATAGCCATATAAAATTGGGAATAAATTTGGAAAGTATTTCTATTTACAACATTTGTTTCCTCAAGTGAAGAAGCTTCTTGTTAAAAATTTTGTTCCCTGAACATTGTGATGATAAATAAGTTCCTTTCTTGGTTTTTTAATATATCATTTATCTCCAAAGAACTCTTAGTATTTTGAAACACTTAGAACTTTGCCTCCTAAAGTTATCTCATCATTAGTAGTTTTTCCTTTTCCATGAAAAAAACATGTTGGCATAAGAAAAATCAAGTTGTGTTTATCCTTGTTAACATTCTATAACAGAACTGTAATTGATGTTGATTTTGTCATTCCTAAGAGATTCTGATTTAGTAAACTACATTTTATTTAATTAGTAACATGATTAAATTGAAAAGATGACTCTTCCTATCCCCAAACATCTTCATAGGTAGATTTCCAATATCAGGTTCCCCCTAATATGCCTAAGGTATTAGTATTGTAAAACTTAAAGGCATATCTACTTTCTTGACTAAAGTAAAGAAAAAAGTATGCTTCAGTCTGTATTTGGACACAATCAGTTCTTTCTCTGAGAAATAGTTTCTGGGAAGGACTAAGGAAAAAGAAGAAATTAATCCATATGCCACTAATTTAGTAATTTAATTAACATACACAGAGAGAGACATATAACCAAACAAAGCAACATAAAGATGCAATATAAGAGAATTTCAACTTTTCATGTAAATATTTGGTTTCCCTATATTTATTGTGCCTGGCAATGAATAAGAATCAACAGAAATCTCCTTATTCATGATACTAAATTCAAAAACTCTCCGTAAACATCTCAAAGGGCAGCTAAAGAAAGACTTACTTTCTTTACTTACTAAAGAATTAGACTTTCTAATACCATTAAGTATCATTTTTAAAACTACTAGCTATATTATTATTATAAAGGAGGATTTGTCTTAAGAAGTGGGAATCACTAGTTCTGGGGCAGGTTTTTTTTGTTGACAGACAATTATGGTCATGTGTAATTGCCCAGTCTGATTGGACTAGGCCCCTTCCCTCCTCACCTCTGGAAGGACGAATGGACCTATAAACACTGTGAAAAGATAAATGTCTGGTGAATGCTTGTTTGGTGAATGCAGCTCTTGATGCTGAGATAATTTTATCAACCCTAGTGTTTATCCTAATCTGACCTATTCATGCTTGGTGAATTCAAAAGTGGCTGGGGCCAGCTTACTATAGACTGGTGCATTTATGAAAGGGCTCATTCAGCTCCCTTTGTCTACCTATGGATTAAACTTGCATAGACCCCATTCACTTCTGGCTTGATCAGTCTATAGCCTGAATAGAGCCAATTTCCTATTATGGCTATGGATGAAGCTTCATTTACCAGAACAAAACCAATAGAGGGACACAAAGGTGTTGGTGGTGTAAGCACAAGACTCTTTAAAGCCTTCTTGTGTGAGTGTTCCACTGATGTTTTGTAGACAATTATCATTACTTCTAAGAAGCTGTGTGGCAGTTTATTGAGAGCCAACTTTAAACCAACGGGAAGACCTGTATTCAAGTCCTGTCTGGGACACTTTCAGTTAAGTGCTTTGGACAAGTTATTTAACTTCTCAGGCAATTCCCTAAGATTACAAATGGCAGAGTAGGTGATAACTCTGTATTGATGATGATAAATAAGTCCTAGCATCTGGGTAGCCCTTTTTACATTTATAAAGTGCTTGCTTTATCTTGTTTGATCTTCTCAGCCATAAGTGAAGTAAGTGCTATAATTCTCATTTTTTCAAATGAAGAAATTGAGACACAGAGAATTTAAGTGGCTTAGACAACTAAGAAGTGTCTGAGCTATAATCCCTTAAAGTGGAAGTTCTCTAACCCCAATTTCTTAAATTGTGGATTATGATCCCACAGGGGTCTTGTAACTGGAAGTGGAGGTCATAAAATTATAATTTGTTATCAGTAAATGTTTGATTTGCAGATCTATTTTACGTACCTGGAATCATGTAAAAATTTCTCTGGTGAAAAGCGAGTGGAAAAAGTTCAAGAATCCCTGCTCTAAACCAAGGAAATCATAGGTACAACTAAACTAACAAATAAAAAGCAAAGAACAAAATCAACAATAATAAAACCCTCTAGTTAAATTAGGTATATGTTTTTGATCTTTTGAGATCCTAAACTGTATTTATTAGGTTTTATACTGGGATGGGTAGCATGATGTAGAGGCAAATAGTCCTGGATTTGAAAGCTGCCCTGGAAGGTCTATATACTTAGTAATGATGAGATTGGGGTAGGCAAGTCAAATTAGGAGGTTCAAAACCAAAAGAAGGGGTTTGATCCCAATTTGGAAGAATTCACAATGGCTTTCTCCCACCCAAAAGGCACTTTTAGTTTATAAGAAGAGGTTGTAGACAAAATGAAAGGATTAAATAGATACTGGGAGTGATAAAAATGAAATAGATTTTGGAGAGCATAAAGTTAGCAAGGAAAGGGTGGTTGTTGTTATTGTTGTTGTTTTTTAAACAAATAATATGGAAAAGACAAGTTCCCTAGTGGAACTCACAATTAACCAAGAGAAAGAGAATACTCCAGGAGGTGGGAGTGCACCACTGACTAGCAGGCTAAATTCAGAGAGGAATTTAACTAACTCCTAAAGGAGTTAGCTAGCTATGAAAAGGAGAAAAGTACCATGAGACATGGGGGAGAAAGTGAGAGGAAAGACACTGTGGTGGGCTAACCCAAAAGGGATTCAGCAAAGATGGCATAGTCCATGGACAGACTCACAGGGGAAATTAACCTTGAGGGTCTGACATCACAATTTAGCTTTCTGATTGGATACAGTGAGGTGGGGTTACCCAAGACCTCCACAGCAGGTAGGACTATAAGGTTGAACTGATTCCCATCAGTGTGCTTCCCTGCCCCAGGGAGTAGTCTTATCAGAACTTTAGGCTTTCTCTGCCAGGACCTCATCATCACCAGGGGGATCTTGGACTTCCTTGAGCTATTCCCTATCTGTGGAAGTTCCTAGAAGTTAGTGACTGGGTTACTTACCCTCAATACCAAACAAAATTAATATCTACAAATAGTAGGTGCCTTAAACATTTTATTATTGAATCTGGATATTTTTGTTAAGTCTTTTCAGTCATGTTCAGCTTCCATTTGGGATTTTTGTTTGTTTATTTTGGCAAAGATAATGGAGTAATTTGCCATTTCCTTCTCCAGTTCATTTTATACATGAGGGGACTGAGACAACCAAGGTTAATTGATTTGCTCAGTCACAGTTAGTAAATATCTGAGGTCAGTCTTGAACTTGGGAAAGTTCAAATTGAGTCTTCTTGACTGACATTTTATTGACTTCAACACTCAGCTGCTTTTAAATCTGGATTAGCTGACCACTAAGGTCTCTCTTCTGATCCTAAATTATTTTTCTTTATAAAACAAATGATTGTTCTCAAAGTTTGCATTACTATAGAAACACTTGGCATATGATTGCTGCTCTACAGTGATAAACAGTGATATATACGAAATACAAATCAGTCCATGTGAACTCTTTACCTATAATAGTGTCTCAAAAATTTCAGTTCAATTTGAAGTACATTATAATCATTTCACTAATATTTAAATAAACTTATTTCAACAAATAAATTTCAGTAATAATTTTAAAACTATACCAAAACTTTTATTATACTGTTGTTTATCCTTCATTTTTGAAGAGAACCAATGACATCATAGGTCATGTTTGAGTGAATTGCATTTAAGTGAAGTAGAGTTGCACAAAGTCGTCAGCCTCACTCTCTCTTCCTGTGTGTCCAGTGTGTCCAGTGACAGGACAAAAAAGCCAAGACTGGCATTTTCCTGAGGTGTTGTAAATGACCTTGGCACCTTCCATTTCTGACCAGTCTCTAAGTGTTCCTCAGAGTTTGGTTTTGGGAACAAATTCTCCTCATCCACCCATTCTGCCGAGTGAAGTCTTCCCATGTTGGGGTAAACATCCCCCTAACTCACTGACAGGTGTGAGGCCTGTTGGTTCTCCTCAACCTGGTTTAGGTTATCTGTGGAGAAAGATTTGCTAGGATGTGGCCACTGTGAATGCTGTAGCTTTTTGGAGACACACATTAGGTGGACACCAAAAGTGAATGATCAGTCTTGAAAAGGGCTCAGCAAGCCTGCATACTAAAAATGCTAGTCTTCCTGGAACAATTTATTATTTATTATTTTATATGTGAATGAGTATAATTAGAGAAAGTAAAGGGATAATGACATAGTATAAATGTTAACAAGGAGCATTTAATATTCCACTCTTCCTTTCATAAAATGTTTTCCCTGATGAAAGGAAAAGGGATACTTAACATGTAGAAAGTAAATAATAACAATTTATTTTATTATATTATTATTATGCGATATATTATACTATGAACTAGATTGTATTATTAGTGAAAGTCAAGGTCAATCTAAGGCAAAAAATGTGAGAGACAAAATCTGACTTTTGAGGTCTCTATCCTTCTCTTTCTACATACTTTTCAATAGTCCTTTTCCCACATTCCCCAAAAGCATCCAGGATTCTTATGGTCTTGTTTTGTAGTGCACCTCTTTGTGACCCCATTTGCAGTTTTCTTTGCAGAAACACGGAAGTGGTTTGCCATTTCCTGCTCCAGCTCATTTTACAGATGAGGAAACCAAGGCAAACAGGCAGGTTAAGTGATGTTGCCCAGGATCACACAGCTAATAAGTGTCTGAGGCCAGATTTGAACGCAGGAAGATTGTCTGCCTGACACCTGGCCTGGTGCATCCTGTTCATAAAGAGTTACAATCTTTTAGGATGTTAGGGTGTTAGGATGTTTAGGATTTAGGTCTGATAACAACCAAGGAAAAAAGTGGTGATAAAGACTTAAATGTTGTGAGTATTTTGTCAAGAACACTTCTGTCAGTGTTCTCTATTAGATACTGATTTCTTTTTTTAATTAGCAAGCAGCTCATAAGAACCTGTGTCAAATGGTTGATAAGAAGCTATGGTAGCTATTGCATAGTATCGGATGAACCACATTCAATGTACACACTGTCCATCGACACTGTTGGGTCTGCTTTAACTCTCCTTGCTTAATGGATTGTCTGTTAGAGAAGGAAGAAGGGCTGAAGGGGAGGGAGGGCAAAATCTTAATACTCTCCAGTCAGCTAACTGCTTCCTTTCTACGGTTTCTAAAGCCTGCTTCTCTGCTTCCCCTGCAGACTGGAAACAAAGCTAAACCCTTTGCATTTTGAGTTCTATTTCAGTTCAATTCAATAAATATTTATTAAGCACCTACTATGTACCAAGCACTGCGCTAAGCTTTAGGTATACAAAAAGAGACAGCTCTAACTATCATTTTGGATGGATGCTGCTCCATTTTAAGAGATCATCCAGTTTTTGATTGGAAAAATCTTTATCCTGTTAGTAACAAAAAATTGCCTCATCAATTCAATTAACATGGATAATAATAATAATGATAACAGGGAACAATTATATAGCACTTACTATGCACTGGCATTTTACAAAGATTATCTCATTTGATCTCCACAACACTGGGGTAAAAGTGCTGTTATTATCCCCATTTTGCAGAAGAGGACAAAGAGGTTAAATCACCAGTCCAGGCTCCCACAATTGTTAAATGCCTAAGGCTGGATTGGAAAGAAGTTTTCTTGACTTCAGACCTTGCTTTACCCATTACACTACATCTTGTGAAAGGGGAAGAGGAGGAAGGAAGGGATAATAGGAGGAGGAATAAAAATATAGTGTTACCATTTGATGGAAGACAAGTCATTTTTGAATCAAGAAAGGCCAACCCGGGTAACAACATAAAGGTGCCTTCTTAGCCCAGTTGCTTCATAGGGTTATTGTGTGGGAAACACTGTAAATAAAAAAAAAAATACTATATAAATTTCAGTTATTTCAGTAAGCAAACTATTGGGGGGAAAAAGATTTTGCTAGTCATCTTTACTTTTTCTGGACAAATACAAATTAGGGAGTATTTATTACCATTACAGTGTGGTAAAATGGAATAACAAGACTATTTAAAGATGTCATTTCTAAACCAAATGATAAAGCAAAACATAATACTAGGTCACAGAGAAAACATTTTACTTTCCTGTAAAGGTACTAAACTACAAAAATAACTTTTGGTCAAAATAATTGCTGAAAAACATTTAAAAATAATTAAAAAAACAATTTACCAGCTTGCTTTTTTTAGTTATTCAAAGTTCTTAAAGCCAGAAATTGCAGCAAGTTAATAAAAAAAGACCTCCCAGGATCAGAATTATAACTGGATTGGGGGAGGATGGGCTGATTTTATAAAAAAAAAATCTGACTGTAATAAACAGGCGGGTTATAGGTTTGTATTCATAAAATTCCGAATCAGAAATAACTAGAAATTAAAAAGGGGGCTGTGGTTTTTTTTTTGTTTGTTTGTTTTTTTAGGATCTCAAACCAAATTGCTGCTCATCATGAATTGAAAATAATGGGTGGGTAGAGCTTCCATTTGCCCCCTCTTTTCACCAGAGAAAATTTTACATGACCCTGAGTATATAGGAAGATAAAATAGGTGTGTAAATCAAATATTTACTAACAATAAATCATAATTTCGCACTCCCCACATTCGGTTATAAAACCCTATATAGGATCAGGAACCACAGTTTATGAAGTTGGGCTCTAAGGCAATAGAGGAGGGAGCAAAGTGGATTTACATCTTAAAATGAAATAAATCTAAAAGTTTCTTCAAGAAGTGGGATCTGTGACAATAAAGGAGAAAGCTGGCTAAAGAAGCAAACAAGAACTGGCAACTGTGGAAACAAATAGACTATGGGAACCCAACTAAAATATGAAGAATCCCTGAACTCCACAAGGACATTGAGATTCCGAAATACTAGAGATGAGTTGCCTTTGCCATGTGCATTCTCTACAGTGTGTGCTTCACTGCTGGATTGTGATCTCTCCTAGTCCAGAATATAATCACAGAAAGTAATGATTCTCAGCTAAATTGTATTCAAGTTTAAATAAATGATCATTTTATTATAATTATAGGTATGTGTGCATATATATATATATATATATATATAAATATATAATTAGAAAGATTTTTCACTATTTCTGTGAATAATGTGTGTATTTTTTAGGAGAGAATAGTTCAGGAGTGTTTGGGGAAGTTATAATTATTATTAGTAAATGCCTTTACTTTGAATTGATTATATCCACTGAATAATTTTCAAGGGGAAATTCATTGGTGGAGGGTTATGAAACTTGTTTTGGGAGAACAGACCCACCATATATCCTCAGATCTGGCAGTAATGGCCAGTCTCAAGAATCCATGAGTACAAGTACGTATTGGGATACTATCCCAGAAGAGAGTAAAACAAGTAAATGGAATGGTAGATGGGAATATGAATCGACAGGCAGAATTACAAACAAAGGGTAAAAATGGTTTAATTGAGTGGCCTTAGGATGAGCATAATAAAAGAGAAACCTTTAGTTAGAAAGGAAAATTGCTATAACATAAAGATTATTAATAGGTGTCTAAAAACAGGGGAAAGCTTTATATGGACTGAAAGTACTGAATTTAATGATCTAAAACTAGATTTAAGCTTGGAATTCATCTCCAGAGGAGTATGAAATATTAAAATTATACATAGACTATTAAAAAAACCTGACTAACCTAGATAGCTTTTTCAATACAAATTATATCAACACAAGAGAAAATTACCTAGTGATTTTGTAGTGGCAAAGAACTGGAAACAAGAATCATTCCCATTCCTTGGGGAAAGGTTAACCAAATTATAGTATACTAATATGATTGAATTTTACTGTGCCATATTAAGCAATGAATATGAAATATTAAAAGAATAATGGGAAGATTTATATGAAGTAAACAGAATTAGGGAAACAAGATATGCAATATATAACAAATAATATACAATATACAAAGAACAAAAATCCAAAATAAAACAAATTGAATGCTGGGCAATTATAACAGTCAAGTTTGGCCACAGATGTCAACTAATTAATCATGAAGTATTTATTAAGTGCCTACTATATCCAGGTACTGTGTTAGGTGCTAGAGATACAGAGAAAAATAAAAGTTCGTTATCAAGGACTTTATAAAAGAGTTGAGAAAATATTTTTTTTCTCCTTTCTTTACCATGATATAAGGATATGTAAGAGTACGTATTCTAGCAAACTTGGTTGATATGTGAAGTAGTTTCATGGAACTATTTTTATCTTTCTTTTTTATTCTTTGTTATAAGGAAAGGCTAAATGGGAATATGTAAGAAAAAGACATTTGGAAATTAAGGTGATGCAAAAACAAAAGATATCAATAAAATCTAAATAAAAAGGGGGGAAGAAAGAAAATATATTTTGATTAAAAATACTTAAGGTCATAACTTTACTTCTGACAATTTTAATTTAAAAAATCTTTTTTCAGTTTTTGTACAAACAAAACTAATGCAAACAAAATTAGGAGGGAAGCAATAAACTGGGAAAATATTTTTACATTCAAAGGTTCTGATAAAAGCTTCATTTCTAAAATATATAGTTGACTCAAATTAAGAATAGTTCAAGCTGTTCTCCAAAGGATAAATGGTTAAAGGATATGAACAGACAATTTTCAGATGAAGAAATTGAAACTATTTATAGTCATATAACGATCATTTCTGATGAACACGGCTCTCTTCAACAGTGAGATGATTCAAACCAGTTCCACTTGTTGAGTGATGAAGAGAGCCATCTACACCCAGAGAGAGGACTGTGGAAACCGAGTGTGAACCACAACATAGCATTCTCATACTTTCTTTTGTTTTTGCTTGCATTTTGTTTTCTTTCATAGTTTTTTTTTTCTTCCTTCTTGGATCTGATTTTTCTTGTGCAACAAGATAACTATAAATATGTATACATATATTGGATTTAATATGTATTGCACTATCTGCCATCTAGGGGAGGGGGTGAAGGAAAGGAGGGGAAAATTTGGAACAGAAGATTTTGCAAGGGTCAATGTTGGAAAAATTACCCATGCATATGTTTTGTAAATAAGATATAAAGGAAATCTAGAACTGAACAAGCATTGGATGATGAATTCACTGTACTATGTGTAATCAAAATTAAGTGTTTGTTTTGGGTTGTTAAGCAAAACAGAGTCTTGCTTATTGCAAGTTAAAATTTGATAAGGGAAAAGCAATATGGTTTCATGGATAGTTACCTTCTTTCACCAAAAGAAATTTATTATATTGAAGCAGCTTGACGCTACTACTTTGGACAAAATCTTTTTGTGAGCTCAATTTGAGACCATTTCCATAGGCTAGGCAAATTGCTATGAAGCTATAGTGTCTTGTAAACAGTATCTATTTGACAAATGTTTATTAATTATTAATGAGATAGAGAACAATTAGGAGAGAAAGTGAGGGTATTGTATATCAGGGATGTTCCCTTACACTTCTTCTCAGTCCTGAAAAAGTGCAAAATAAAATTCCAACCACCCAATACATAGCCAAAGTTTATTCAGAGTAGTCTCAATCCATTTCTTGCAATTTCAAAGTATAGAGCTCTTTTCTAAACAAATTTCTAAATCTTAGGGAACCTTTATTTTTTTATTAGATTCTGATTCATCTTTCCTTTACTACTTTCATAATTCTTTGTAATTCTGTATACAGTATCATCCTTTTATGTTTGGAATTTTCCAAAACAAAAGCTTAAATACTGTTTGAGGGAAACATGTGATGCATTTTCCATGACAGAGGCAAAACAAACTATTTTCAGAAAGAAAACAGATTTTATTTCCAAGTTTTAAAGAAGCTGTTAAAAATAGTAAATAAACAAGAAGCAGTCTTACAGGATTACTAATTCTGGTCAAAGTTAAGCTTGCTTCCAGTTGTCGAGGCTGTCTTCTAGGTTAAAGCTAAGAATACCAGGATAAATCTGTGTGGTTATAAGGAGCATTAATTTTTGAGGTTTCCATTAATAAAAAGGGGAAAATTGATAGAAGAAATGGCTGCACAATTCATCATCTTTTGTAATTTTTTGTTCATCCTTGGATTCTTCAGTCATGGGCCCCTTAAAAGTTATTCAAGTTTAAGAAATAGGTTGTAGCAACATTGACTGAAAAAAAAAACATAGATCATGATGAGCTCCCACTGATACTTCTTTTGCTAGTCCAACTAAAGAACAGATTAGTTCTTTTTTTTTCTTTTTTTTTAATTAAATTTAGTTCCAAAACATATGCTAGATAATTTTCAACATTTACATTTGCAAAATCTTATGTTCCAAAATGTTTGTCCTTCCCTTTCCCCCCCTTCTCTAGATGGCAAGTAATTCAATATATTAAATCTGTGCAATTCTTCTATATATTTCCACAATTATCATGGTGCATAAGAAAAATCAGATCAAAAAGGGAAAAAATGAGAAAGAAAACAAAACAACAACAACAAAAAAAGAGAATGCTATGTTGTGGTCCACACTCAGTTCCCTTAGGGCTCCCTCTGAGTGCAGATAGCTCTCTTCATCACAAATCCATTGGAACTGGCCCCGTCCATCAACATTGATCATTGTATAATCTTGATGTTGCTGTACAATGATCTCCTGGTTCTGCTCATTTCACTTAGCATCAGTTCATGTAACTCTCTACAATCATCTTCCCGATCATTTCTGATAGAACAATATTACATAACATTCATATACCATAATGTATTCAACTGATGGGCATCCATTCAGTTAAGGACACATTAGTTCAAAGGGAAAGAAGGGAAGAGAATAGACATTTAAACATGAAACACTCTATCAAGCATTGTGCTAAGCAATTTTGCAAATATTATTTCATTTAATCCTTCATAATAAATTTTCAAAGTGAGTGCTATATTTATTTCCATTTTACAGTTGAGGAAACTGAAACAGAGGCTAATATGATTTGCCTAATTAACTAATAATTGAATTTGAACTCAAGTTTTTTGAGTCTGGGCCTAGTGAAACAAAAAAAGACATTTTAATTAACCACAAAAAAACCAAAACAAAATTTCCCCCATACATAGAATAACATAATGTCCTAAAGATTTCCATACCATTAGTGGGAGAAGGAATATATATATATATATATATATATATATATATATATATATATATATATTTGAGAATGATCACACATATAGGGAGCACACAGAACCAGGGTAACTTATACTCCGAGGATCATGTCTCAGATGGAATTCTAGTGCTTGTTGTATCCCCAGTCTCATTTCTATGACTGCATAACTACTGATGTTATTTGATTTTCTAGTGATATCATTTAGCTATATTAGAAAATGGTTATATCCACTGAATAGCATTGTTATCTACTTATATTTCTTTTGGACTGCTCTCTACACAATCTTTGCTGTTCTCTATTAATTTTTGTTATTAGATTTAGTTAGGTTTGTAAGAGATATATTGAGTTACTTTACTATTATGGTTTTACTACATATCTCTGAAATTCATTAAATTTTTCCATTAAGTATTTAGATTTATGTAATTTTGTGCATAGATGTTAAATATTGATGCTGATTCATTGTATAAAGTGCCTTCAAGCAATGAAGTTTCCTTGTTTATATTTTTAATCGTCTATTTTTTGCTGTTGCCTTGTCTGAGATTATGTCTTGCTTTTTTTAGTCCAACTAAAGCATAACAGATTTTGCTCCAGTCTCTTATTTTATTTATGTAGGAATCAATTGTTTCAAATATGATTCTTGTAAGCAACATATTGTTGGATTCTTCTTTGTAAGTTATTCTGCTATCTTTTTCATGTTGGGTGAGTTCATAACATTCACATGCACAGTTATGGTTGTCTTTTTTTTCTTAATTTTTTTCCTCTTTGCCTTGAAAGCTTAAAAAAAAGTTTAGGAATATGATCAGCACCAGAGATCAATACTTAATTCAATCTACTTCAATGTCTTTGTCTTCTTTACCCAGACACCAATCACTCCTTTTTTTTCCTTCTTTTCTTTTCACAAACTATGTTTTTAGTTTTATCTTCTGAGATAAAGTTTCTTTG